>NC_092152.1:15054580-15354580 GCF_045791955.1 Oncorhynchus clarkii lewisi
GATTCTGGATATCACCACATCCAACCAGTGACTAATCCTAATTCCCTAAGCAATCTATCCGTATTAGCCCGTTGATATTCTGCCTCTCCATTTTGTACTGTGGTGATTCTGTCGCTGTTTCAGAGGTACCCGAACTGAAAAATGTAGGGTCTGCCTATGTTCAGAAAATGGAATGGAATTCAATGCATTGAAATTGTTGCATACAGTACATTATAGACTACAGTAATGTACAATAAAGGAAAGACAGTGTCTGGGGCAGATGAAAGAGAGAGGCTCCTAGTTTCCTTTGGTGTTCAGTGTAGACTCTTCCTGGACCCAGTCTCAGTAGGCGGTCCTAAACTCCTCTTTGACTCCATAAGTAAACATAGCCTAATGAAAAGGAAATCACTGGAAGATTACAGTTCATTAACATGCCATTGACCATGTTAAGGAGAGGCACCACAGGCTGAAATTACATTTTTTCATCTACTTATCAATTTTGAGATTTTGGGGTATTTTTGTCCTTTACTATTAGTACTTTCAAAAAGTTAACATAAAAATGTCTAGAACTCGATGGAAATGTATATTTCTTTTAGTTATCATACTACCGTCATTAGAATGTAATTCATTAAAACATTTACATAAATCCATAATTTCAAAGCTCATATAATTTAAAAGCCCACTTCATAGAGAATGTTACAAACTGGACTTTATGGAGTAACTTACTTTGTAGAGATGTTTAAGACAGGCATTTGGCGATTGGTAGGCTAAATTCATTGTACTTGTCTTTACTGTCATTTTCCAGAAGTCAGACTCTTCTCACACACCAACAAAAACAAATTCAGTTTCAGAAGCATCTGCAGTCACATAATTTTGTCTGGTTATTAAATATTTTCCAGACTTGAATTGTTGATGTATGGTCAAATGTATATTCTTCGGAAACATTTATTTGGAAAAAAGCATTTATCCACAATCTACTCTATACAATTCCAATCTTGGAGTGTCTAAACAAAATGAAACCAAAGTATTTAGTCTGACTTCATCCAGTGTCCTGAAAAATTGATTTGTCGTATATGCAAATTGTGCATATTTAAAAATGGAATCCGTGGTAGGGGGAAACAGCACCACTGGCCACCCCACCAACTGTGTTATTGTTTTCGTTGCCAAGCTAGCGTTGAGCGTTGTGCAGCATGGTAAAATATTTTTACAGTACATATTCTGTTCTTCTATCGTGCAATGAGGCGCTGGTGGACAAGACAGTGTTCATTGTTTGCAGTAACTTCTTTGTTGTTGTAATAGTGCAAATAGATGTGGCTGTTTCACCATTATTATTCCAGCTTTAATTAGATATTACCTAATTAGCATATTCTAATACAATATTTCAGAAAAGTTGTAATACAAAAAAGTATTATATTTGTGTCTACATTCAACTGGATCATTGTGATATTACCTTATTAGGGTGTGGTGCCTCGCCTCCAGTTCAGCTGGCCCTTTGCCATCTTGGACTCAACCCTCCCACTTGTATTCTCCCTGTTGGAGAATGGTGAACCTTCTTCTCTGATACCAGAGTATCAGACAATGTGGTAAAGAGAGGAGGCTGGAATAATACACAGAGAGAGTATCTAGGGGGAAAGTGGGCAAAGATGATCTTTGCATTATTCTACACTTCCTTTCTGGACAAGGGAAGGGAAGTTGTGGTCTTTTGGAGCTGGAGCAACCAAACACCACCTCGTCTTGAAGTGACACTAACTGTATTGAACGTCTGTGTGTGTGTGTGTGTGTGTGTGTGTGTGTGTGTGTGTGTGTGTGTGTGTGTGTGCGCGTGTGCATCCATGCATGTGTGTAGTAGTCTGCATGGGATGACGGTGTGTGTGTGTTTAACACTATACAAACTATGTAGAAACTATCCACCACTGAGTGTGGTGATGGATTTCTTTGTGGATGAGGATTATCTATATGAAGCAAGAAACTGGCCTCTTACTACGACTGTGATATGTGGTTGTCACACATAGCTATTCTAAGATGAATGCACTAACTGTAAGTCTCTCTGTATAAGAGCGCCTGCTAAATGACTAAAATGTTCATGTACTGTAGAGATGCAATATGCTACGAGGTGTAGTATGAGGTTTGATACACCATGATCGATTCTCTCTGCGTGAGACTGATAACAACAACCATGTATAGGCACTTAAATGATTCACGTGGAATCAAGTGACATTGTATGTAACTCATATTTTCAATACTTTTCTGAACAAAATAAACCCCAAATTCTGACAAACAAAATCCTTCTATACAGCTATCCATGAAGCCAGCTTATCATGCACCACAGTATACCTTCAAATAGAAAATGGTGATGATATCCATAGAGAAGTTATCCAAGAACAAGGAGTGAAGAACAGGAAGGAGTGAGTTTCCTGTTTTCATTTGATGATAAAACAAAATAACCCCAGTGAGGCTTATAAGGAACTGTATTAACTCCCCCCACTGAATATGAACTTGAGAAATGCTTTTTTTAGTTTTAGTTTTTACAGTGAATCAGTCCCAAGTGAAACTGAAACAAGATCATCCTCCAGTAGTTGTTCCAGGGGGTTTGGTCTCATCTACCTCTGAGGTCCTCTACATTGTTACACCAGAGGAAAAGCTTTTCTGATGCTACCTTGGATTCTAACTATGGTTCTTGACTAAAGGAACAAACTAGATGTGTGAAAGATATCCAGTCACTCTTGGAGAACAGTGGACATTATACAGTATATTGTAATTCCGGCATATAGTGTAGCCTTCATCAGCATGCTTGTTGTTACACACAGACGTCCCAGACTCCCCCACGCATTCCCATCTAACCAACCCCATATCAAAGCCTTTCCCAGTACCAGACAGTGGGGAATTGTTCAAGGATATGGCTGTTTTTTTTTTTGTCTGATCCATACAGAAGATTTTGTTTATTATGAATGGACTAGTTTTACCATAACAGACGGTAGTTAACAAATAAATAATCAATCTTGAGATACAGTGGGGCAAAAAAGTATTTAGTCAGCCACCAATTGTGCAAGTTCTCCCACTTAAAAAGACTGTAGTTTTCATCATAGGTACACTTCAACTATGACAGACAAAATGAGAATTTATTTTTCCAGAAAATCACACTGTAGAATTTTTTATGAATTTATTTGCAAATTATGGTGGAAAATAAGTATTTGGTCAATAACAAAAGTTTATCTCAATACTTTGTTATATACCCTTTGTTGGCGAAGACAGAGGTCAAACGTTTTCTGTAAGTCTTCACAAGGTTTTCACACACTGTTGCTGGTATTTTGCCCCATTCCTCCATGCAGATCTCCTCTAGAGCAGTGATGTTTGGGGGCTGTTGCTGGGCAACACAGACTTTCAACTCCCTCCAAAGATTTTCTATGGGGTTGAGATCTGGAGACTGGCTAGGCCACTCCAGGACCTTGAAATGCTTCTTACGAAGCCACTCCTTCGTTGCCCGGGCGGTGTGTTTGGGATCATTGTCATGCTGAAAGACCCAGCCACGTTTCATCTTCAATGCCCTTGCTGATGGAAGGAGGTTTTCACTCAAAATCTCACGATACATGGCCCCATTCATTCTTTCCTTTACACAGATCAGTCGTCCTGGTCCCTTTGCAGAAAAACAGCCCCAAAGCATGATGTTTCCACCCCCATGCTTCACAGTAGGTATGGTGTTCTTTGGATGCAACTCAGCATTCTGTGTCCTCCAAACACGACGAGTTGAGTTTTTACCAAAAAGTTCTATTTTAGTTTCATTTGACCATATGACATTCCCCCAATCTTCTTCTGGATCATCCAAATGCTCTCTAGCAAACTTCAGACGGGCCTGGACATGTACTGGCTTAAGCAGGGGGACACGTCTGGCACTGCAGGATTTGAGTCCCTGGCGGCGTAGTGTGTTACTGATGGCAGACTTTGTTACTTTGGTCCAAGCTCTCTGCAGGTCATTCACTAGGTCCCCCCGTGTGGTTCTGGGATTTTTGCTCACCGTTCTTGTGATCATTTTGACCCCACGGGGTGAGATCTTGCGTGGAGCCCCAGATCGAGGGAGATTATCAGTGGTCTTGTATGTCTTCCATTTCCTAATAATTGCTCCCACAGTTGATTTCTTCAAACCAAGCTGCTTACCTATTGCAGATTCAGTCTTCCCAGCCTGGTGCAGGTCTACAATTTTGTTTCTGGTATCCTTTGACAGCTATTTGGTCTTGGACATAGTGGAGTTTGGAGTGTGACTGTTTGAGGTTGTGGACAGGTGTCTTTTATACTGATAACAAGTTCAAACAGGTGCCATTAATACAGGTAACGAGTGGAAGACAGAGGAGCCTCTTAAAGAAGATGTTACAGGTCTGTGAGAGCCAGAAATCTTGCTTGTTTGTAGGTGACCACATACTTATTTTCCACCATAATTTGCAAATAAATTCATGAAAAATCCTACAATGTGATTTTCTGGATTTCTTTTTTTCATTTTGTCTGTCATAGTTGAAGTGTACCTATGATGAAAATTACAGGCCTCTCTCATCTTTTTAAGTGGGAGAATTTGCACAATTGGTGGCTGAATAAATACTTTTTTGCCCCACTGTATATCGTCACAGATCCTCCAACATGTGCCAATAATTAATATTTTCTTAAGTAGGCATGAGAAACTTTGTTGATTTAGATTTGAAACACAACATATCTATTGTCTGGTACAATGGATACACCCAAGATGTGACATATCTTTCATTTATTTCCTCTCCTAAATATCCCTCTGGTTTTATTACATGAATAAATCTTGATTGTTAGTTGTAAGGAAATCTCTTAAATTATTAACATGTTGCCTGTAGTTTGGTCCCATTGAGTTGTAGCTGAGAAAAGACAACAAACGCATCATTATGGTGTTTGCCATTTTGACAGGTGTAAAACATTTATTATTTGCCAATGTTATTTGTTAGCATGTTAATTTGACATCTGCTGTAAACATGCTGAGGCTCAGTGTGTCCAAAGGGTGGCTGACATCTTCTTGTTTTTAAACTTAACTCTATCCTTTCTTGATAATGTTGCAGCTCTTTCAAATTCAGGAAGATCCCAGCAGGAACACAATCCAGATGCCAGAACATTCTGATGTGGACACCCCAAAAACACATAACCAATGATCAATTATTCTAATGCATATCTGTGGCTGGTATGGTTTCAGACAACAGTGTCTCCTGTCTTTGATAGTGTTAGTTGTGGGAAGACTGGAGACTCATTCAGAGGGGCCCCTTCCATTCCCTAGAAAGTAAAGCCTAGTTCTTAAACAATAGCCATACTATATACAGTCTATGAGAAAGCTACTTGTTTTGTCCTTGTTTTGCCCTTGTTTTGTCCCTGTTTTGTCCTTGTTTTGCCCTTGTTTTGTCCTTGTTTTGTCCATGTTTTGTCCTTGCTTTGTCCCTGTTTTGTCCTTGTTTTGTCCTTGTTTTGTCCCTGTTTTGTCCTTGTTTTGTCCTTGTTTTGTCCTTGTTTTGCCCTTGTTTTGTCCTTGTTTTGTCCTTGTTTTGTCCCTGTTTTGTCCCTGTTTTGTCCCTGTTTTGTCCCTGTTTTGTCCTTGTTTTGTCCTTGTTTTGCCCTTGTTTTGTCCTTGTTTTGTTCCTGTTTTGTCCTTGTTCTGTCCCTGTTTTGTCCTTGTTTTGTCCTTGTTTTGTCCCTGTTTTGTCCTTGTTTTGTCCCTGTTTTGTCCTTGTTTTGCCCTTGTTTTGTCCTTGTTTTGTCCTTGTTTTGCCCCTGTTTTGTCCTTGTTTTGTCCCTGTTTTGTCCTTGTTTTGTCCTTGTTTTGCCCTTGTTTTGTCCTTGTTTTGTCCCTGTTTTGTCCTTGTTTTGTCCTTGTTTTGTCCTTGTTTTGTCCCTGTTTTGTCCTTGTTTTGTCCTTGTTTTGCCCTTGTTTTGTCCTTGTTTTGTCCTTGTTTTGCCCCTGTTTTGTCCTTGTTTTGTCCCTGATTTGTCCTTGTTTTGTCCTTGTTTTGCCCTTGTTTTGTCCTTGTTTTGTCCCTGTTTTGTCCTTGTTTTGTCCTTGTTTTGCCCTTGTTTTGTCCTTGTTTTGTCCTTGTTTTGTCCCTGTTTTGTCCCTGTTTTGTCCTTGTTTTGTCCTTGTTTTGCCATTGTTTTGTCCTTGTTTTGTCCCTGTTTTGTCCTTGTTTTGTCCCTGTTTTGTCCTTGTTTTGCCCTTGTTTTGTCCCTGTTTTGTCCTTGTTTTGTCCCTGTTTTGTCCTTGTTTTGTCCTTGTTTTGCCCTTGTTTTGTCCTTGTTTTGTCCCTGTTTTGTCCTTGTTTTGTCCCTGTTTTGTCCTTGTTTTGTCCTTGTTTTGTCCTTGTTTTGTCCTTGTTTTGTCCCTGTTTTGTCCTTGTTTTGTCCTTGTTTTGCCCCTGTTTTGTCCCTGTTTTGTCCTTGTTTTGTCCTTGTTTTGTCCTTGTTTTGTCCCTGTTTTGTCCTTGTTTTGTCCCTGTTTTGTCCCTGTTTTGTCCTTGTTTTGTCCTTGTTTTGTCCTTGTTTTGCCCTTGTTTTTCCCTGTCTTGTCCTTGTTTTGTCCCTGTTTTGTCCTTGTTTTGTCCTTGTTTTGTCCCTGTTTTGTCCTTGTTTTGTCCTTGTTTTGCCCTTGTTTTGTCCTTGTTTTGTCCTTGTTTTGCCCCTGTTTTGTCCCTGTTTTGTCCCTGTTTTGTCCTTGTTTTGTCCTTGTTTTGTCCTTGTTTTGTCCCTGTTTTGTCCCTGTTTTGTCCCTGTTTTGTCCTTGTTTTGTCCTTGTTTTGTCCTTGTTTTGTCCTTGTTTTGCCCCTGTTTTGTCCTTGTTTTGTCCCTGTTTTGACCTTGTTTTGTCCTTGTTTTGTCCTTGTTTTGTCCTTGTTTTGTCCCTGTTTTGTCCTTGTTTTGCCCTTGTTTTGTCCTTGTTTTGTCCCTGTTTTGTCCCTGTTTTGTCCTTGTTTTGTCCTTGTTTTGCCCTTGTTTTGTCCTTGTTTTGTCCCTGTTTTGTCCTTGTTTTGTCCCTGTTTTGTCCTTGTTTTGTCCTTGTTTTGTCCTTGTTTTGTCCTTGTTTTGTCCTTGTTTTGCCCTTGTTTTGTCCTTGTTTTGTCCCTGTTTTGTCCCTGTTTTATCCTTGTTTTGTCCTTGTTTTGTCCCTGTTTTGTCCTTGTTTTGCCCTTGTTTTGTCCTTGTTTTGTCCTTGTTTTGCCCTTGTTTTGTCCTTGTTTTGTCCCTGTTTGTCCTTGTTTTGTCCTTGTTTTGCCCTTGTTTTGTACTTGTTTTGTCCCTGTTTTGTCCTTGTTTTGTCCTTGTTTTGTCCTTGTTTTGCCCTTGTTTTGTCCTTGTTTTGTCCTTGTTTTGCCCCTGTTTTGTCCCTGTTTTGTCCCTGTTTTGTCCTTGTTTTGTCCTTGTTTTGCCCTTGTTTTGTCCTTGTTTTGTTCCTGTTTTGTCCTTGTTTTGTCCCTGTTTTGTCCTTGTTTTGTCCTTGTTTTGTCCCTGTTTTGTCCTTGTTTTGTCCCTGTTTTGTCCTTGTTTTGTCCTTGTTTTGCCCTTGTTTTGTCCTTGTTTTGTCCTTGTTTTGCCCCTGTTTTGTCCTTGTTTTGTCCCTGTTTTGTCCTTGTTTTGTCCTTGTTTTGTCCTTGTTTTGTCCTTGTTTTGTCCTTGTTTTGCCCCTGTTTTGTCCTTGTTTTGCCCTTGTTTTGCCAAGGTGAAGCATCACAGGTCTAGAAATGTTATGTTGAATGACTTACAAAAAAAATCCCACAAATTGCTCATTTACAGACAGGCCTGCTTTGTAACAGCAAGAAACCTCAACGTATCCTTATCAATGACTGTTTTGGTCACCTTTTAAGGGAACGATTATGGTAAGACACAACATTACTTATGGGAGTACTTAATGTGACCTTATCTGATTGTCATTTTAGACTCCTTTATGACAAATCTCTGAACAAGGAATTCACAATTTCAGATTGGACCAGATCGAGTTTGGGGGGACTGGGACTAAGGGTGTGTATCTGATGGTTCTTTGAAGTGAGTCAGAGAGCATGACAAACTCCTGTACTGCATTAGCAATACTGTCCTGTCAATTAATGATGGATTGATCACTTTATTACTGTGAGAAATTAGGTTAAGTTCCTGGGTAAGGCCAGGGGAGATGTTTTTAATGGTTGATTTGCCTTTACTAAGCCCCACCCTAACCACATAGCATGGAGCAGTTAGGTCATGATTGTGGAGAAAAGTTCAGATCCACCACCCCTACCAAACGATCCCACGGTCTAATTGTTGATTTCTCCTCCTGAAAAGGATGACTTCTTCAAATGCTTCTGGTAGTAAAATGTTAGTCATAAAAAGTGTTAGTCATAAAAGCATAGTCATAAAAAGATAAGCCAGCGAAAATGACTAGCAGTTTAAGTCACATTAAACACACATCTAGTAGTTTCTGGTGGTAGTTACAGGCACCTTCCAACCCAGCAACTAGTCTTGATTCTTGACAGTATTTTTGGGGGATTCTACTTTAAATTATTTGAGCTATTACGCTCTCTCTCTCTCTCTCTCTCTCTATCTCTATCTCTATCTCTCTCTCTCTCTCTCTCTCTCTCTCTCTCTCTCTCTCTCTCTCTCTCTCTCTCTCTCTCTCTCTCTCTCTCTCTCTCTCTCTCTCTCTCTCTCTCTCTCTCTCTCTCTCACTCTTTCATTCCCCCCTTCTTCTTTCTGTGAGTAAATCAATAGGCTGTCATCCTGTTAGCACTACCCCCCTCAGGTTTTAGGGGGAGGCTGGAGGAAGAGGCTACATATGGACCTTGTTACTGTCCCACGGGCTTGACGCATACTACATGGGGGAGGATGGGAAGACACCGCCAATGAAGAGCCATGGTTCATTATCCATATCAGACCACTAGCTCAACAGAGTAGGCCTCCACCTCAACATTAGCACCCTCAAATCAACACGATAGAGCAACATTTAATGTCCTCTGCTATTGCCCATAAGTAAGGCCATGAGTTTTTCCTGACCACATCACCTGACCAGGAAACCCAGTCTTGTTAACCAGATCACCTGACCAGTAAACTCAGTCTGATAAACCCTTTTCATGATCACATCACCTGACCAGTAAACTCAGTCTGGTAAACTATTTTCCTGACCACATTACCTGACCAGTAAACTCAGTTTGGTAAAACCTTTTCCTGACCACATCACATGACCAGTAAACTCAGCCTGGTAAAATCATTTTACTGGTCAGGTAACATGGTCAGGGACAACTCTATAACCATAGATCAAGTTATAGATCAACATTAAGCATTTGGAGAAAACAATCTGACCAAATGTATTTAATTTTGGTGGGATGGAATGTGGTAGTGTGGTAAACCTTGAAAGACATGTTCCATTTTATGACTAGAGTGTAACAAAGCAAAGATGTAATTTACAAACCTGAAACCTCCATCTGTATTCAACATCTTCACTAGTGAGCATGACTCACCTCAAATGGAGTAAGCTAATGGACTGATGTGTAAATGTCAAGCTAAACAGTCCATATTATGTCCTCAATAAATAAAATAAAAGGAAACAAAAGTTAACCTTCCCTCTGAAAATATTTGTGTGGAGAACAAGCTATATTGCCTTAATGATCTTTAGAGGCACAGAATTTTTGTTCGCTCTAGTTTTACTGACAGCCTTATTTAAAGAAAGTGAGAGGTTTATAGCTTAAATTAAACATCTGGCCATATTGCGTAAAAGTCCCCTATACAATATGGTGTGCAATGTTGTATTTATTTCAGACACATGTCAAACAACACTTCCACTGGGTAAAGGAAGGGAAGAGGCTGTTTGTCATTTAGTAGAGAGCTCTTTGATCTGTTCTGTAAGACTAAACAACCTGCTTTTCGGCATGTCTTTTTTTCTTCCCATGAGGGAGGTCAAATGGGGACTAGTATACAAGATAAACAAATAAAGGTGAGGGTTTCCTCGTGGGAAAATACAGGCTTTCTGTTCTGGGCTGTCGGAGAGATTTAGAAGTGTGTCACCTAAGTTTGTTTTCTTTAAAGCCTTGATGGATATCAAATTATACATATCCTATGCAGACGGAGGAACTTCATTTTGAGCCAGTTTGCTACAGCAGGAAAATAATCCTGCAGCAACAGGAAATGTGAATTACCATGTCGATAATAATTCATGGCTATTTTTCTATGGGTTAATAAAAATGTTTGTAAGTGAAAATCAAATCTGAAATTTCAAAGTGGAAATTACAAACTTCTGAAGCTTTTTTAAACCTCAAATACACTACAAGTTTAACATTTCCTGAAACAGGGTGATCAAACTAAGATCCTATATCTGTATATGCACCAGGTCAAAAAGTCAGCTGTTGTGCAAAACTTCTCAAATGACATAAGGCAAAGTATGGGGATATAGACGGTTCATTGGTCGTCCTGTGCAATCATTTCCTTGCGTGACATTGGGTTGATGGAAAAATTGCATCATACAGTTTGCCCTACATGAACTCTTGCTGATGTCTCCACTTAAGCTATCACAGTGAATCTAGCCTTTCACGTTCTGGTGTACAGATCTATTACTGGACCTTGCTGCACATAGAAATAAGACCATTTTAAGAGTGTGTTTATAGTACTTGACACATAAGACCTCCTTGAATCCTGATAATGATTAAAAAAAAACACGGGGGAGAGAACAAAAGTGTTTGAAACTGATAGTCCGTAAAGGAAACATAAAATGATTTTGAGAGGTAAATTAAGTTATCTTCGGTTTACGGCACATACTGTCAAGACTTCCACCGAAGTCGGCTCCTCTCCTTGTTCGGGCGGCGTTCGGCGATCGACTTCACCGGCTTTCTAGCCATCGCCGCTCCACTTTTCATATGTCCATTTGCTTTGTCTTGTTCCATACACACCTGGGTTTCATTCCCTAATCACACTGCGTGTATTTAGTTCTCTGTTTCCCTCCATGTCTTTGTGTGAAATTGTATTTATGTTATGTGGGTATTGTTACGCGCCATACTTTTTGTCTATGTTCCATGTTTGGGCACATTTATGTACTTTTGTGCTTTCGTTGGACTGGAATAAAAAGTGCGCCTGTTCACTACACTCTGCTCTCCTGCACCTGACTTCGCCTCCAGTACACACCCTTAACACATACACTATCGTTCAAAAGTTTGGGTCACTTATAAAGTTCCTTGTTTTTGAAAGAAAAAGCTTGTTTTTTTTTACCATTAAAATAACATCAAATTGATCAGAAATACATTGTCGACATTGTTTATGTTGTAGATGTCTATTGTAGCTGGAAACGGATGATTTTTAATGGAATATCTACATAGGCGTACAGAGGCCCATTATCAGCAACCATCACTCCTGTGTTCCAATGGCATGTTGTGTTAGCTAATCCAAGTTTAACTTCTAAACCCAGAGTCGGGGTTCACTGACGTTTTTCTGTTTATATGACCAATGTGGCAGTTAAACAAATCTACGTGCATGTTCATTGTTCATTTCCTGTATAGAAACTGCAGCGAGATGTGGAGAGAGAGACTGTCAGAGACAGATAGAGAGGGCTGTATGAGCCAGCTGGCCAGGTCTTAGTAACTCTCTGGATTTAACATAAAATAACATTTTCCAATGTGCAAAAGTCAAGGCCCAGAGGTTACAGTAATTCTGCAGAGTACAGAACAGTTGATCAGGCCTCTTCATTATCTCACAGTCCTTTAGTTTTTTGCTTCTTTCATAATCATTTACACTTCTCTTTAAATGTTTTGGTATATGAGGATTTTCATTGCATCAGGTTGTAATAAGGATGTTCAGTGAAACAGCAGATCAATGTTGTAGTCACACATGACATTTCAGTCTTTAATTATTGAATCTAGCTAATGGCTTCTGAAAATACTTTGAGCTTGTAACTGTGACATGTCGTCAAAACCACATACGACAAGCCAATTAGCAGTTTAATTAAAATGTGTAGCTGAATTTGGGGAACATACACATTATTCACATCGATCAATGAGCCCATTGATGGTATAGATCTGTGAATAATGTCATTGGTTTGTCTGAACTGCGGAAAGTGAATATATTAATTTAAAAAAGCTAATTGATCATTAGAAACCCATTTTGCAATTATGTTAGCACAGCTAAAAGTGTTGTACTGATTAAAGAAGCAATAAATCTGGCCTTCTTTAGACTAGTTGAGTATCTGGAGCATCAGCATTTATGAGTTCGATTACAGGCTCAAAAACACTGTCAGCTGTGCTAACATAATTGCAAAAGTGTTTTGTAATGATCAATTAGCCTTTTAAAATGATAAACTTGGATTAGCTAACACAATGTGCCATTGGAACACAAGAGTGATGGTTGCTGATAATGGGCCTCTGTGTAGATTTTCCATTAAAAAATCTGCCGTTTCCAGCTACAATAGTCATTTACATTAATGATGTCTACACTGTATTTCTGATCAATTTGATGTTATTTTAATGGACAAAAATATATATTATCTTTAAAAAGGAAGGACATTTCTAAGTGACGCCAAACTTTTGAATGGTAGTATTTATGAATTAGTTTGACGTATTTTATCCTGTATACAGAATATGATTGTTCCACGCAGTGATGCCTCTCTCTGGGGGCAGGTGTTACGTCACTCTCTCAGGAATGTACTCTGGGGTCAGAGGTCACAGACAGCAGATGGGGATGACCACACAGATAGTGCACACCTGGCAATACAACCCAAATACGATGTTACAGTGCCCCATATGTACAAAGACAATCATTTCATTAAGAATTTTCCTATTTCAATTTCATGTGAAACATTGCCCTAGCAGTCAATTGGTACAGAAAAGGGACATCATTCTTCACTTCACCTGTCAAAACTGAAAAGTTGCTCGTAGTGTTCAAAAGTAGTCTGTTGCAGTAGAGGTAGGTGGTTACAAAGTGAGCCCAGCACATTGAGAGTGAGTCTTGGAGAAATGTCCTTCAGTACGAGACGTGGCAAGAGGGAGCCCCTTCAGTAAGAGACGTCTCACTCTGAGTCATGTCTGAGCGGCTGGGAGGGAACAGAGGAGCTTTTGTACTTCAGTGAGCCTGCAAATAGTATACTCTGCCAAATCTGAGAAAAGCACTCCTCAAACATCAGGAACCATAGCTGCGGGGAATAGGGGTGCTGTGGCTTCTGATAAATACCCCTGATAAATCACACACACACAAATATATATATTTTTTTCCCTGACCAAATTAGTGTACTATTCCTTTATTACTCCTGTATAAGTGGAGCAAAATACTCGTCGGCAGAGCGGGTTGTAAGATTTGGGAAGGGTATTGGTAAGCTGGTCCTAGATCTGCACCCATAGTACAAATCTATATCCCATCAGATGGAGTACATGTAAGCTGTGTCAGTAGAACCTCCTCCTGTGGCTTGTCATTAACTTAGTCTTGTTTCAGGCAGAACATTTTGACTCCATGTAGCCGTCAATGATGATGGTGGGGAATCTCCTCCTAAATCTGGAATTCCTCCTGAACCACTCGCTGGTCACCACAAGCATTTCACTACACTCGCATTAACATCTGCTAACCATGTGTATGTGACAAATAAAATTTGATTTGATTTGATGTCACATACCAGTCCCACCCATTGGCATGGGGGAATTAACGGTGGTTTGTGTGTTTCACTGAAGCAATAAAGATGCAGATGCTTCATGTTGACAAACAAAATTTAGTTGAATTAACAGAGGGTGACAACGTGATACTAAACCACCAAATTAGTGTTGAAGAGGCTCAAAGGTCAAACCATATCAGCTTATTACTCGTCAATACAAGCACAACCATCCCAATCAATCAGGCTATAACAGTGGGAATTCCCTGGTTTCTTAGGGGCAAAGTAAAGGAGGCAAGCCCTAAAGCTCATTCCATCGCACTACTCTAACTCAGAGACTTTACTGTTCTCAGACACAGGAAACCATCCCTTATTCCCCACCTATTTTCCCAGGGTGTCCTGAGCTTTGCTGATAGGATTTAATTGGTCTGTAACTGCCTGAGAACTGGCATCCCTCCATGTCTGACCTGTGACATGCGATCCCAGAATATCCCATGTACACATTTAGGGACAAGGCTTTCAGCCTTTACCTTTGCATCTCACTGCCGTTCATTCATTATGTGTAGAGCTGAATAATCTAGAGCTAAACTATGCAGCAAATTGCTTGGTCTCCTTTGTGGGGCAAAATGTATGTGATTGGAGATAGGTGACTCATCAAACCACTCTAGACTGGACCAGGGGGGGCTCCTCTGGACTTCCATCTCTCACTGGGAGACTATATGGTGCACAGCTGACACTGAGGGTCCGGGAGCCAGTGTCCATGGCAACCACACACGCATGCACACACAAACACGTGTGGCATGACCTTGTGATCTCAACCGATTTGACATCTGACTCCTGACCAGAGAGTTTGTTTGTCCGTCAGAGAGAGGTCACCCTCTCCGGTGGTACCTGGAGAAACAGGTCATCACCAAAATAAAATAAATAAATAACTAGAGTCTTCTTTTGGGGGGATTTTAGGGTCATTCAAAGCAATGTGACCGACACTTAGAGAGAGGTCAGGGGTGTGAGACAGAGTGGGTTTCCTGTGGACTCTCAGAGGGTTTTAATACAAACAATCCTTTCTTCATGGGTGGTGCAAAAGGCAGTGTAGGAACTTCTTGAATGTGTATTGTTTGTGCTTATGTCTTCACTTTCATTCCAATGATCAGTCTTCTTAGGGCCTATTTAAGCAATAAGGCCTGGGGGGGTGTGATATATGGCCAACTACCACGGCTAAGGACTGTTCTTAAGCACGACTCAATGCGGAGTGCCTGGATACAACCATTAGCCGTGGTATATTGGCCATATACCACAAACCCCCAAGGTGACTTATTGCTTGTATAAACTGGTTACCAATGTAATTAGAGCAGTAAAAATACATGTTTTGTCATACCTGTGGTATACGGTCTGATATACCACAGCTATCAGCCAATCAGTATTCACGGCTCAAACCACCCAGTTTATAATCACAAATAGAAAAGATAATTAATGTTTTCGTGACTAAATGGGAAGAAAAGATGTGATGTCATAATGATGATCGTTCTCTGACAGACTTATTAGATGAATCAATGTGTTTTGTATTTTTCATTAATAACTAGTGCTGTTTTGGAGATACACTACATAGCCAAAAGTATGTGGACATACACTCACATGAGTAGATTCGGCTATTTCAGCCACACTCGTTGCTGACAGGTGTATAAAATCGAGCACACAGCCACACTATCTCCATAGACAAACATTGGCAGTAGAATGGCCCATACTAAGTTCATAAAATTTCTGCCCTGATAGAGCTAACCCGGGTCAACTGTTAGTGCAGTTATTGTGAAGTGGAAACGTCTAGGAGCAACAACGGCTCAGCCACACAAGCTCACAGAACGCCAGGTGCTGAATGGTGAAGCGCATAAAAATAGTTTGTCCTCGGTTGCAACACTCACTACCGAGTTCCAAACTGCCTCTGGAAGCAACGTCAGCACAAGAGCTGCTATTTGGATACTTCATAAAATGGGTTTCCATGGCCGAGCAGCCGCACACAAGCATAAGATCACCTTGCGCAATGCCAAGCGTCGGCTGGAGTGGTGTAAAGCCCACTGCAACTGGACTGATGAATCATTCTTTACCATCTGGCAGTCCGATGGACGAATTTGGGTTAGGCAGATGCCAGGAGAACACTACCTGCCTGAATACATATTGCCAACTATAAAGTTTGATGGAGAAGGAATAATGGTCTGGGGCTGTTTTTCATGGTTCAGGCCCCTAGGTTCCAGTGAAGGGAAATCTTAACACTACAGCATGCAATGACATTCTAGACGATTCTGTGCTTCCAACTTTGTAGCAACAGTTGGGGCACAAAGTGAGGTCCATACAGAAATGGTTTGTTGAGATCGCTGTGGAAGAACTTGACTGGCCTGTGCAGAACCCTGACCTCAACCTCATCGTACACCTTCGGGATGAATTGGAACGCTGACTGCGATCCAGGTCTAATCGCCCAACATCAGTGCCCGACCTCACTAATGCTCTTGTGGATGAATGGAAGCAAGTCCCCACAGCAATGTTCCAACATTTAGTGGAAAGCCTTCCCAGAAGAGTGGAGGCTGTTATAGCAGCAAAGGGGAGACCAACTCCATATTAATGCCCACGATTTTGGAATGAGATGTTGGACTTTTGGCCATGTAGTGAAGTTACCCACCAGAGGAGAACCTGGGTTTCCAGCATCGTCTAATGTGTTGCTCTCCAATAACCTCTAAACCCAGAGTCGGGGTTTACTGACGTTTTTCTGTTTATATGACCAATGTGGCAGTTAAACAAATCTACGTGCATGTTCATTGTTCATTTCCTGTATAGAAACTGCAGCGAGATGTGGAGAGAGAGACTGTCAGAGACAGATAGAGAGGGCTGTATGAGCCAGCTGGCCAGGTCTTAGTAACTCTCTGGATTCAACATAAAATAACATTTTCCAATGTGCAAAAGTCAAGGCCCAGAGGTTACAGTAATTCTGCAGAGTACAGAACAGTTGATCAGGCCTCTTCATTATCTCACAGTCCTTTAGTTTTTTGCTTCTTTCATAATCATTTACACTTCTCTTTAAATGTTTTGGTATATGAGGATTTTCATTGCATCAGGTTGTAATAAGGATGTTCAGTGAAACAGCAGATCAATGTTGTAGTCACACATGACATTTCAGTCTTTAATTATTGAATCTAGCTAATGGCTTCTGAAAATACTATGAGCTTGTAACTGTGACATGTCGTCAAAACCACATACGACAAGCCAATTAACAGTTGAATTAAATCAAATGTATGGCTGTATTTGGGGAACATACACATTATTCACATCGATCAATGAGCCCATTGACGGTATAGATCTGTGAATAATGCCGTTGGTTTGTCTAAACTGCGGAAAGTCAATATATTAATGTTGAAGTACAGAAAATGTTGTATCTAATAAAATAAAACCAAATCCTACTCGGCCTAATGAGTGTAATATTGAAAGGATGGTTTACCTTCCATACTTCCATCTTTGGTCTCTAATATGTAAACCATCTGTTCCATTGATACACTCATAAGCAGCCAAATATCCTGGAAACACTTTAGCATCGACATGGACCTAAAGCATGTTTTTTTAACAGGGGTACAGTCCACTACACTGAGATCCATGTACTGACCTGTTCACCGGACGTGCCACCTGTCCCTGACATAAAGCATGTTTTTTTAACAGGGGTACAGTCCACTACACTGAGATCCATGTACTGACCTGTTCACCGGACGTGCCACCTGTCCCAGACATAAAGCATGTTTTTTTAACAGGGGTACAGTCCACTACACTGAGATCCATGTACTGACCTGTTCACCGGACGTGCCACCTGTCCCAGACATAAAGCATGTTTTTTTAACAGGGGTACAGTCCACTACACTGAGATCCATGTACTGACCTGTTCACCGGACGTGCCACCTGTCCCAGACATAAAGCATGTTTTTTTAACAGGGGTACAGTCCACTACACTGAGATCCATGTACTGACCTGTTCACCGGACGTGCCACCTGTCCCTGACATAAAGCATGTTTTTTTAACAGGGGTACAGTCCACTACACTGAGATCCATGTACTGACCTGTTCACCGGACGTGCCACCTGTCCCAGACCTGCTATTTTCAACTCTCTAGAGACAGCAGGAGTGGTAGAGATACTCTTAATGATCGGCTATGAAAAGCCAACTGACATTTACTCCTGAGGTGCTGACTTGCTGCACCCTCGACAACTACTGTGATTATTATTATTTGGCCATGCTGGTCATTTATGAACGTTTGAACATCTTGGCCATGTTCTGTTTTAATGTCCACCCTGCACAGCCAGAAGAGGACTGGCCACCCCTCATAGCCTGGTTCCTCTCTAGGTTTCTTCCTAGGTTTTGGCCTTTCTAGGGAGTTTTTCCTAGCCACCGTGCTTCTACACCTGCATTGCTTGCTGTTTGGGGTTTCAGGCCGGGTTTCTGTACAGCACTTTGCGATATCAGCTGATGTACGAAGGGCTTTATTAAAACGTGCCAATTCAGCTTCGCGGGAGGTTTCTATCTGCATGAGTTATGAAGTTAGTTATTACACATTGGCTTAACAGAGGATGCCCACTATATCTGCAAGGGGTGATGGTTGCACAACAAATGGGGAGATGTCCAGTTCTTGACATAACGTGGTTACAAATCCTGGTTTCAAATGAAAGAGGGGGGTGGTTGGGACCTCTTGTGCTGTCAGTGTTGTGTTACGCCATTGGTTATGCGTTTATTGTATCAGTGCCATAGGTCTATTGGATTGGACAGAGACTAAAGATGTGGAGAGAAAACAAAGAAAACATCTACCATCTCAGAAAACCTTTCACATGTCACTAAGATACCATTGAATTGCTTATAATACTTAAATAGTGTAAGCCTTTGCTGTAAGCTCATTCAACAGTAATTATTTGTTTCCTACAGGGAATTCATTTTGTTGATGGATGATCATTTGGACTGCTGTACTGCTGTACTTTTCTATTTGTTGGTCAAATAACTTTGGTAAAGACAACTAAAAACATGTATCTGCCAATGACGGGAATGCCTGGAATGTTCTGATGCCGGGCATCCTGGTGGTTGGTGGAGTGGTGTGGGGGGAGGTTTGACAGAGGGATTGGGCATTGCAAGTTAAGACCATGTTTAGCCATTGTTCTCTCTCTTACGTCTGGTCCTCAAAAGAGAATGTCACGGTTGTTTCATAGGGTATTATTTGGCGTGGGCTACGGCCAAACAGTAGCCTGTGTGGAGTTGGGTTAATAAACCGTAAATTCGTAAACTCAATTCTCTGTCTGGACAATTGTTCCTTTATGATCTAGCCAGGTCATTACATTGGTGTCAGAAGTAAAAACATAGATAAAAGTTAGCCAGCTAGCTAGCTGACTACCGTGGCTAGCTAATGTATGTGAGAACGGGGGTTGAAAATGCTTAGAGGGAATCTGAAAGTGAAGGTGAAGGTAGGGGAAGATTAAGGCCAAAGAGGTGCATGTGCATGGATGTCAGAGGATCTGTCTGAGGAGATCGCCAGGGCATCAGAGCACAGAGGCCGCTTGAGGGAGACCGCTAGAATGATGCTGGCTGAAGCAGGCATGAGTGCTTCGTTGACTGTGCTTCGCGTGGATTCTGGTGGGCGGACCGAAGGGGTGACCTCGATGCTGCTGGATGAGGAATCTGGGGCTCAGGATGTAAACAAACATGGCGGTGCCCAGTTCCCGGCTGCGTCCGTATCTATTAAGACCCCAAAGTATTCCAGTAAGGCGGATTGGGAAGCTTTTCATGCTCAGTTTGAACTGTTAGCTCATTTAGGGGGTGGTCAGATGAAGAAAGGGCACTGCAGTCGGCTTTATGCCTCATGGATGATGCTCTGGCCTGTTTGATATTGATTAGCCCCGAGGACAGACGTGATTATGGGGCTTTAGTGGGAGCTCTGAGGAGGCGCTTTGGACAGTGTATACAGCCTGGGCTGCTGCGCTCCGAACTGAGTAATAGACGCATGAAGCCTGGAGAGCCACTACAGGTGCTACCTAATGACATTGAGAGTCTCTCTCGGCAGCCATATGCTCACATGCCCCCTTACGTGCAGAGCAAGCTAGCACGGGACCAGTTCATACAGGCGCTCTCTCCTACGGAGCTGTGCATACAGACCCAGCTGGCTCATCCTGAGTCATAGCAGATAGCCTTGGAGATGGCTTTAGAGAGGGAGTTTGTGTGTGCTGGGACTTCAGCTGGGGCTCCTGTGGGGGTGCAAGTAGACAGACCCACTGTGCAGGCAGGGGGGCAGAGCAGTCCAGAGCCAGAAAAGCCTGCATGGGTGGCTGAAATGAATTAACTAATTTGTGCTGTGTCGCTACAGGTGGCACGAAACACACATCCTGGTCCCAGTGTCTGCTAGGGGTGTGGCCATTGCCCCATGTCCCCCAGAGCTCAGGGAAACAGCTCGGGGTCTGCATAGACGGGGCAGTGCGGACCTCTGGCTCTCTTTCCCAACCACCACCATCTTCAGGAGCCCACTGACATGGATGGGGGAGCAAGGCTCCACATTCTCCAGAAACAGAAGAGAACAAGCGGATGGAACCTGTTGTTGTGTTGGGCCAGACCTGTGTTGGGGACTTTTGTCATGTCCCTGTTACTGTGGAGGGGGTGGACACTGGGTCCACAGTAACCCTGGTGAGGCCAGATATTGTGCAAGGTTGGACTCAGTTTGAGCCCACAACTGTGCAGCTCCGCACAGTCACAGGTGAGCTGGCACCATGAAAGGGAAGGGACTAATGACTCTGACAGTAGGGGGCAGGACTGTGCATCATCCAGTGTGGGTGGCGGCTGTGCAGGACCCTTGTATCCTGGGGTTGGACTTTCTTAGGAGCACAGGCTGCCAGTTAGACCTAAATGGGGGCACACTGAGCTCCCAGGGAGGGCCAGCAGTCACCATGCCCCCCCCTAATGTCACATTCACACAACCCAACAACCCCTTTACCCCAACAGTTAAAGCAGCAGAGGCTCATGGCTGCCCCTCCTCCCCCACATCAGTGTGTGACTTTTCCCCAGCCCCTCTGTCACCTACGGCTGTGTGTTACATTCCCCAGATACTTCCACGACACATCCCTCCATGAGCCTGAGCCGCGGCCCCCCCCAGCCCAGCTCCCCAAGATAGGAGAGGAGAGGACACTGTCTGCAGTGAGGGAGATATGGGGGAGGAACTGTGTTGGTCTTGACACAGAGCAGCAGTTGTTGTGGAAGTTGCTGTTTGAATTCAGAGACAGCTTTGCGCTGAGTGAGGAAGAGGTGGATCAGACTCATCTGGTGCAGCATGAGATCGACACAGGTGATGCTAGGCATTAAGATGCGTCTCCGCCGTATCCCGCTGGCACGCCAGGAGGCAGCAGACAAGGCTGTGTTGGAGATACATCAGGCAGACTTCAGCAAGCCTTCAGACAGCCCCTGGGCAGCGCCAGTCGTCATGGTTCCTAAGAAGGGGGTCAAGCTGAGGTTCTGTGCAGAATATATAAATACCTCAACGACATCCTGGCCAATGGCAGCTCCTTCAAGTCAGCGCTGGGGACGCTACGGCATGTGCTGGAGAGGGTGGTTGCTGCAGGCCTGAACCTCCACTCCGATAAGTAAGTGTCACTTCATGAGGAGAGAGGTGTCCTTCTTGGGGCACCGAGTGGGGAAGGAGGATATCAGCACCATGGAGGACAAGGTGGGGGCTGTCCGAGACTGGCCCACCCCCACCGACCAGCATCAGCTGAAGAGCTTCCTAGGCCTGGCCTCGTACTACAGGAGGTTTGTACAGGGCTCCGCAAGCATCCCTTGCTCTCCTGAACCGCCTGCTGACAAAGGACAAGGCCTTCACTTGGACAGTGGAGTGCGAGGAGGCCTTCAACACCCTCAAACATGCACTGATCGAGGCCCCTGTGCTCGCCCCCCTGACTTCACCTTGCCCTTGCGGAGAGAGGGATGGGAGAGAGAGCTATGTGCAGAGGAGGGGGTCTGTGCCACAGTGTGTCGGGCATGCGGGCCTGTCTGCTGTGAGCTGCAGACTGTAGACGTGGCTGAATGGGCGCAGCAGCAGGGATGGGACACAGACCAACAGCCGGTGTTACAGTGGGTAGAGGCGAAGCTGAGGGCATCATAGGAAGAGGTGGCAGCGCTTTCACTCGCGACCAAAGGGTTGTGGTCAAAGTTTGAGAGACTGCGGCTGGCTGATGGCTTACTACAGCGGGCATGGAAGGAGTCAGCTATGGGAGAGGAGAGGTGGCAGGTGGTGGTCCCAAAAGGATTGCAGGAGGCTGTGCTCCAGAGCTCTCATGGGTGGTTGGGGACTGGACACTTTGGGGTCACAAATACACTCTGCTGTCTCCGTCAGGGCTTTTACTGGGGGCAGCACAAGAGGAATGTGGAGGACTTTTGCAGCCGATGTGACAACTGCACAGCGAGAAAGGGCCCTCCAGGCCGCTCTCATGCTCAGCTCCAACAGTTCCCAGTGGGGGCTCCCATGGAAACGGTGGGAGTGGATGTAGTTGGGCCGTTCCCCACCACAGACAGTGGAAACCGCTGGATGCTCACGGCCATGTACTATTTCGCAAAATGACCCGAGGCCTATGTTCTGCCTGACCAGGAGGCAGAGACCATCGTCGATGCCCTGACAGTGGGGATGTTCAGCAGGTTTGGAGCTGCAGAGTGCATCCACAGCGACCAAGGCAGAAACTTTGAATCCCGTGTGTTCGCCACCATGTGTTAGAGGCTGGGTATGCCCCGCACTACTACTCTCCATCCTCAAAGTGATGGCCTTGTGGAGCGCTTCAACAAAACGCTTGGACAGCAGCTAGCCATCGTCTCTGCAAAACACCAGCATGATTGGGACAAGCATCTGCCTATGGTCCTCATGGAATGCGTTGCCGCTGTCCAAGACTCCACCTACTGCACACCTGCCCTAATCATGCTGGGGAGAGAGATCCGCACCCCTGTGGAGATGGCGTTTGGTCGGCCCGTGGATAGCCCACCAGTTCCCCCAGGGGCCAGATTATGCCCAGAAAGTATGCCTGTCTCCGCCTGGAGACAGCCCACACCTTCGCCAGAGAGCAGCTGGTGAATGCAGGTGTGAGGGAGAAGATGAACTATGACGTGCACACCCGGGGAAGGCACTTTGTGGCTGGGGAGCTGGTCTGGGTCTACAGTCCCCTAAGAAAGAAAGGCAGATGCCCCGAGTTATACAGCCTCTGGGTGGGGCCCTGCAGCATCCTGGAGGGGGAGAAAGGTGGCACTGCACCGGGACAGGTTAGCCCCATACAGAAGGGCCTCTTCTTCCCAAACCCCAGAGACCGAAGAGAGCCATGAAACCCAGTATGCAAATGAAGAGGTCGCAATGTATGTCCCGAGAGAATAAAGGTACATCCTTGTATACCATTAATTCTAGGTGTACATATGTTGGCAAATTTTGTGAATATGTATAAACATATTACAACTGGAGCAGGCCAACCCTGCTGGGTGTGCAGGCTTCTGTTCCAGCCCAGTACTAACACACCTTATTCAATGCATCAAAACTAATGAGTTAATAAAGTGTGCTATTGCTGGTCTGGATCGGACGTCTGCTCAGTAGATCAGGGTTCAGTGGACTGAGGTTGGCCACATCTGGTATTGACTTTTTTTTTGTTCACCTGAAATTATGGTTTACTACAAATAGCCAACGTGTTACTAAAATGTCTAACCTTTACATATGAGTTAGCTTAGTTAGTACACTTTATATTATTTGAATTATATGAAATAGTGTTGATTCTTTGAAGTTAAGTGTTGAAACTATTATTCAAGCTGAACTAGTGTCAATGTTGATTAATAACAGATCCCAATCCTGCCATAAAGAGGGGAAGGGAATCTGTCTCTAATTTGTCTGTGTTTCTGTCATGTGTTCTCAAATAAACATTACCTTTTTGTTCAATAACTCTCTAATGAGTTTAATTTGATTGTCACATTTTTTCATTTTGCAGCTGTTCATGTCATGCCACACCAATGCAGCCATTAACCTACAGCAGTGGTTCCCAACTCCAGTCCTTGAGTACCGCCAACAGCACACATTTTTGTTGTAGCCCTAGACAATCTCACCCGATTCAACTCATTGATGATTAGTGGACAAGTTGACATGGGGATATTGATATAGGTCAGCTGGTAAACCTACAATACATAAACCAATGAGAAGCACAGCTGATGCTAGAATATCACTTCTTCAGGTCACCTGTTCCATCATGGCTCTTAAATGTTTCAGGTGTTTTAGTGTCAAATAAAGAATAACTCCATTGTTGGGCTGGAACAACCAATAGTCAACACATCAGGTTGCCCTATCCCATTGAGTCTTTTGTCCTATGCTGTAATGTCCATACATTTTCCCTCTTATGAATACAGTTTCAAATGATCATTTGGTTGTTATATGAAAATGAATCTATGATAACCACTGGAGTTTTTCTGGACAGTAATCTCCTCCAGGCTACATGAATGTCATATTGTACAATTTGCGTCTCCCCTTTTCCTGATCAAGGCCAAAAATGATTAAGCTTTTGTCAAATTAAATCATATTTGTCACATATACATGTTTGCAGATGTTATTGTGGGTGTAGCGAAATGCTTGTGTTTCTAGCTCCAACAGTGCAGTAATATCTAACAATTCACAACAATACACACAATACCTAAAAGTAAAATAATGGAATTATTAAGGAATATATAAATATTAGGATGAGCAACGTCAGAGTGGCAGAGACTAAAATACGGTAGAATAGAAGAGTAAAGCAGTATGTAAACATTATTAGAGGGACTAGTGTTCCCTTATTAAAGTGGCCAGTGATTTCAAGTCTATGTATATGGGGCAGCAGCCTCTCAGGAGCAGGGTTATGTAACCAGGTGGAAGCCGCCTAGTGATGGCAATTTAACAGTCTGATGGCCTTGAGATAGAATCTGTTTTTCAGTCTCTCGGTCCCAGCTTTGATGCACTTGTACTGACCTCGCCTTCTGGATGATAACGGAGTGAACAGGCAGTGGTTTGGGTGGTTGTTGTCCTTGATGATCTTTTTGTCCTTCCTGTGACATCAGGTGCTGTAGTTGTCCTGGAGGGTAGGTAGTTTGCCCCCGGTGATGCGTTGAGCAGACCACACCACCGTCTGGAGAGCCCTGCAGTTTAGGGCGGTGCAGTTGCCGTACCAGGCGGTCATACAGCCCGACAGGATGCTCTCAGTTGTGCATCTGTAAAATGTCTTTAGCCTCCGGAGTTTGAAGAGGCATTGTTGCGCCTTCTTCCCCACACTGTCTGTGTGGGTGGACCATTTCAGATCATTATTGAAGCTTTTCATCTGCTCCCCTGCTGTCCCGTCAATGTGGATAGGAGCATGCTCCCTCTGCTGTTTCCTGAAATCCACGATCAGCTCCTTTGTTTTGTCGAAATTGAGTGAGAGGTTATTTTCCTGGCACCAGACTCCCAGGGCCTCACCTCCTCTCTGTAGGCTGTCTCGTCATTGTTGGTAATCAGGCCTACTACTGTTGTGTCGTCTGCAAACTTGATGATTGAGTTGGAGGCGTGCGTGGCCACGTAGTCATGGGTGAACAGAGAGTATAGGAGGGGGCTGAGCATGCACCCTTTTGGGGCCCCTGTGTTGAGGATCAGCGAAGTGGAGGTGTTGTTTCCTACCTTCACCACCTGAGGGCGGCCCGTCAGGAAGTCCAGGACCCAGTTAAACAGGGTGGGGTTCAGATCCAGGGCTCCGAGCAGAATGATGAGCTTGGAGGGTACTATGGTGTTGAATGCTGAGCTATAGTCAATGAACAGCATTCTTACATAGGTATTCCTCTAGTCCAGATGGGATAGGGCAGTGTGCAGTGCGATGGCGATTGCATCATCTGTGGATTTATTGGGATGGTAAGCAAATTGAAGTGGGTCTAGGGTGTCAGGTAAGGTAGAGGTTGTAACACTTGTCACCTGGGGAAGGAGAGGAGGACCAAGGTGCAATGTGGTAAGTGTTAATATTTTAAACATTTTAATGAACACTGAAAACAAAACAATAAACAACCAACAAACAGTCCTGTAAGGTGGACCACAACACTAAACAGAAAATAACCACCCACAAAACACAATGGAAAACAGGCTACCTAAATATGGTTCTCAATCAGGGACAACGATTGACAGCTGCCTCTGATTGAGAACCATACCAGGCCAAACACAGAAATAGAAAATCATAGACAAACTAACATAGACAACCCACCCAACTCGCACCCTGACATACAAAAAAAAAGACAAAACAAAGGAACTAAGGTCAGAACATGACAGAGGTGATGTGATCCTTAACTAGCCTCTCAAAGCACTTCATGATGACAGAAGTGAGTGCTACAGAGTAATAGTAATAGAAATAGAGTAATAGAAAGCAAAGTAAAAAAATATATTTAACTTTTATTTAACAAGGCAAGTCAGTTAAGAATAAATTCTAATTTACAATGACAGTTTACCAAAAGGCAAAAGGCCTCCTAACATAGCATGGCAGCAACACATGGTAACTGAACTACAGTTATGCTATGTTGTTGTCTTAGGTCTCCCTTTATGTAGTGTTGTGGTGTCTTTCTTGTCGTGATGTGTGTTTTGTACTATATTTTTATTTTATTTTACATTTTAATCCCTGTTCCCACAGGAGGCCTTTTGCCTTTTGCCTTTTGGTAAACTGTCATTGTAAATGAGAATTTATTCTTAACTGACTTGCCTTGTTAAATAAAAGTTAAATATATTTATTTTACTTTGCTTTCTTGGGTACAGGAACAATGGTGGACATCTTGAAGCAAGTGGGTACAGCAGACTGGGATAGGGAGAGATTGAATATGTCCGTAAACACTCCAGTCAGCTGGTCTGCGAATGCTCTGAGGACGCGGCTAGGAATGCCGTCTGGGCGGGTAGCCTTGCGAGGGTTAACACGTTTAACTGTCTTGCTCACGTCGGCCACAGAGAAGGAGAGCCCACAGTCCTTGGTAGCAGGCCGGGTCGGTGGCACTTGGTTTTCCTCAAAGCGGGCGAAGAAGGTGTTTAGCTTGTCCAGAAGCAAGACGTCAGTGTCCGCGCCATGGCTGGTTGATTGCCTTACGGAGGGCTATTTCATAGCATATTAGGGGATTTCACGCAGCAGGTTAGGAAAATTAAGTTTAGGTTAGGAAAAATGTTAGTGTTAGCTAAAATCCCCAAATATTACTTTTTACAATAATTTGACAAAAGCTGGATCCCTCTAAGCCAGGACCCCTTTTCAGCCTAAACTACATGGTTGCTTCAAGGCGTGGTCATTTTTATTGATCTGTTGTCAGCGTCAGTAGAGTAGGCCTAGATGACCATCGGATTAAAAAAGTCTGCTAATGTCTCCAGTCATATAAATGGTAGTAGAATTGCATGATTTTTTTTGTTATCAAAGACCACATTTTTCCTGTGCAAAGGAAAGAAGCATCTCTGATATAGCCTATAAACCTATGCCACTACGCAATTATTAATAGCCTAAATTATCACCATCCAATCTACTTATCATATTAGGAATAGTAGGCTTACATTAGTCAGCAAATGCGATGATAGATGCAATCTTTTGTTATAAAGGGGCATTTTTATGGTGAAATTTTTTTGCTCCCCAAAACTTGAAACTCAAGGGTAGCCACTCGGCTGTTGTTGTCAGACGAATTAATGCGGTGGTCTTCCAACATGGCCTCCAGGAGGCGTTCGCTGTACGTCAACAGCAAGCCCTCTTTTGTCTGGACACGTTCACTCTCCATGTATGGTACAGAGATCAAAATTCCCAAGAGAAACAATGTTTCTGTGGTCGGAAAGGCAGATAGTGAGGCTTATCTTAATTCTAAAGTGAAACAATGTTTCTGAGGTCGGACAGGAACATAGCATGGCTTATTGAAATTCTAAAGTAAAACAATGTTTCCGAGGTCGGACAGGCAGATAGTGAGTCTTATTTGTTAAATTAGCCCACGCTGTACCAAACCAAATACTAGCGTGGAAGCAAGGGGAAATAATGTGATTTGGACAGCAACATGACCATTATATTCTTGAGACACAGTGATAATTTTCACAGGCATAGTGACGTGCCTGTAATGGCCAATACGGCAAGGCTTGGAAGGCTGCTTGACCAATCAGCATCCAAACAACCAGCTTTATACATTTCCCTAAGATACTAACAATAATCTTTTGTCTTTATGTCTGGTGACATAAACAAGCATTTCCTACATGTAAGTGTACTTTTCTTTAGATAAATACCCTATTGAATGCTTTTATTGGCAAACAAAACCCCCAAAAATACAACAATGTACCAAGAGTGTACATGTCACGACTTCTACCGAGGGTAACTCCTCTCCCTGTTCGGGCGGCGCTCGGCGTCGCCGGTCTACTAGCCACTACCGATCCCTTTTTATTTTTCTGGTTTTGTCTGTGTTCCTTTTTACACCTGGTTTTCAATTGCTTTGATTTCTGTGGGTATATAGGGCAGCTGTTACCTGCCGTAATTCGTGCAGGATTAGACTTGTGTGTGTTGCGTTCGATGGTATTTGATGTTTGTTGTTTTTTCGCATTTACGCACGTGTATGTAAAGTGTCGGAACTGTGTTAGTTCCTCCGTGTGTTTGCACGATTATTCGAGAGCGTAGTTTTGGGATTTTTGTTCTGTGCCATTTGCATTGCTGGACTATTATTAAACACGCTCCTCAGGCATCCCTGCTCTCCTGCGCCTGACTCCTACACCTCTCACCAAGACGCATGTTATCACAGAATCCTGCACCAATATAATTATGGAGTCAGCAGGAGCGGACGCACACCGACTGGGGACCGCCATGGATCAGGTGATGGCGACGATGGAGAGATGGGAGAGAGGTGGCCTTCCCACACCGTTATCAGCTACACCCCAACCAGTACCACTACCCTCTCCTTCATTGCCTGAGCACAGTGGAATTCGACTCGCCCTCCCGAGGGAGTATGATGGGACGGCGGCCGGATGCCAGGGCTTCTTACTCCAGATGGACCTATACCTGGCGACCGTTTGTCCGGCTCCTTCGGGGGGTGAGAGCGTGAACGCCCTCGTCTCCTGCCTCGCAGGTAAAGCCCTGGAGTGGGCCAACGCGGTGTGGAACGATCCTGACTCGGCGAGGGACCACTACCCAGAGTTCACCCGCCGCTTTCGGGCGTGTTTGATCACCCACCTGAGGGTCGAGCGGCGGGTGAACGGCTGTTCCATCTGAGGCAGGAGAGGAGGAGTGCTCAGGACTTTGCTCTAGAGTTCCGGACCTTGGCCGCTGGCGCGGGATGGAACGACAGGACCTTGATCGATCACTATAGGCGTAGTTTGCGTGAGGACGTCCGTAGGGAGCTGGCCTGTAGAGACACCACCCTGTCCTTGGACCAATTGATCAACATGTCCATTCGGTTGGACAACTTGCTGGCGACCCGCGGACGTCCAGATCGGGCTCTGTCAGTTCCATCTCCCAGCTCCGCCACTCCAACACCCATGGAGCTAGGAGGTGCTTCAGCGAGGGCGACCGGAGGAGGGGGCCTTTCCTGTGCCAGCTGTGGTCGCAGAGGGCACACTGCTGACCGGTGCTGGGGGGGGTCCCCCCGGGAGTCGAGACGCCAGGCCGAGCACTGCCCGGACACCTCAGGTGAGTCGGCACCAGGCTCACCCAGAGCCCCCTGTTGGTCACGTGTATGTATGGATTGTTTTTCCTAAATTTTCCCCTCTTTCCCGGCATAAGGCGCTAGTAGATTTAGGCGCGGCAGGGAATTTTATTGACCGCGGTTTAGCGAACAGGTTAGGGATTCCCCTTGTTCAGCTGGATAAACCCTTCCCAGTGCACGCCTTAGATAGCCGACCATTAGGGTCAGGGCTAGTCAGGGAGGCCACGGCTCCACTGGATATGGTTACGCAGGAGGGTCATGAGGAGAGAATTAGTCTCTTCCTCATTGATTCTCCTGCGTTTCCGGTGGTGTTGGGGATCCCCTGGTTGGCCCGTCACAACCCCAGGATTTCGTGGCAAAAGAGGGCTCTACAGGGGTGGTCGGAGGAGTGCTCAGGCAGGTGTGTAGGAGTTTCCATCGGTGCTACAACGGTGGAGAGTCCAGACCAAGTCTCCACCGTGCACATTCCCTCAGAATATGCCGATTTGGCTATCGCCTTCTGTAAAAAGAAGGCGACCCAATTACCACCTCATCGACGAGGGGATTGTGCGATAAATCTCCTGGTAGGCGCTGCACTTCCCAGGAGTCACGTGTATCCCCTGTCACAGGAGGAGACGGTGGCTATGGAGACATACATATCGGAATCTCTGGGGCAGGGGTTCATTCAGCCCTCCATCTCACCTGCCTCCTCGAGTTTCTTTTTTGTGAAGAAGAAGGAGGGTGGTCTGCGTCCGTGCATTGACTATAGAGGTCTAAATTCCATCACGGTGGGGTATAGTTACCCGCTACCTCTCATTGCCACGGCGATTGAGTCATTTCACGGAGCACGGTTTTTCACAAAACTGGATCTCAGGAGTGCATATAACTTGGTGCGTATCCGGAAGGGAGATGAGTGGAAGACGCCGTTTAGTACCACATCCGGCCATTATGAGTACCTCGTCATGTCGTACGGGTTGAAGAATGCTCCAGCAGTCTTCCAATCTTTTGTGGATGAGATTCTCAGGGATCTGCACGGTCAGGGTGTGGTGGTTTACATCGATGATATTCTGGTCTATTCCGCTACACGGGCCGCGCATGTGTCTCTGGTGCGCAGGGTACTTGGGAGACTGTTGGCGTATGACCTGTACGTCAAGGCTGAGAAATGCTCGTTCTTCCAACAGGCCGTCTCCTTCCTTGGATATCGCATTTCCACATTGGGGTTGGTGATGGAGGATGACCGCATTGCAGCCGTGAGTAATTGGCCGACTCCAACCACGGTAAAGGAGGTGCAGCGGTTCTTAGGGTTTGCCAACTACTACCGGAGGTTTATCCGGGGTTTTGGGCAGGTGGCTGCGCCCATTACGTCACTGCTGAAGGGGGGGCCGACGCGTCTGGGGTGGTCGGCTGAGGCGGACAGGGCTTTTGGTCGCCTGAAGGCTCTTTTTACCTCGGCTCCCGTGCTGGTGCATCCGGACCCCTCTTTGGCATTTATAGTGGAGGTGGACGCATCCGAGGCTGGGGTTGGAGCCGTGCTCTCCCAGCGCTCGGGTGCGCCACCGAAGCTCCGCCCCTGTGCTTTCTTTTCTCAGAAGCTCAGCCCGGCGGAGCGAAACTATGACGTGGGGGATCGGGAGCTGCTAGCTGTTGTCAGAGCCCTGAAGGTGTAGAGACATTGGCTTGAGGGGGCCCAGCACCCTTTCCTCATCTGGACTGACCACCGTAATCTAGAGTACATTCGGGCAGCGAGGAGACTGAACCCTCGTCAGGCAAGGTGGGCCATGTTTTTCACCCGATTTAGGTTTACCATCTCCTATAGACCAGGCTCCCAGAACACTAAGGCAGACGCACTGTCCCGACTATATGATACGGAGGAGCGGGCCATTGATCCTGCGCCCATCCTCCCGGCTTCTTGTCTAGTGGCACCTGTAAGGTGGGAGGTGGACGCAGACATTGAGCGAGCATCGCGTGTTGAGCCCACTCCACCACAATGTCCAGCGGGACGGGTGTATGTTCCGCTGGAGGTTAGAGACAGGTTAATTTGGTGGGCTCACACATCCCCCTCCTCTGGTCATCCGGGGATTGGGAGGACGGTGCGATGTCTTAGTGGGAAGTACTGGTGGACCACTTTAGCCAAGGACGTGAGGGTTTATGTGTCCTCCTGCTCAGTGTGCGCTCAGTGCAAGGCTCCTAGGCACCTGCCCAGAGGGAAGTTACAACCCCTTCCCGTTCCACAGCGGCCTTGGTCACACCTGTTGGTTGACTTCTTGACCGATCTGCCACCGTCACAGGGCAACACCACAATCCTGGTCGTTGTGGATCGGTTTTCTAAGTCCTGTCGTCTCCTCCCTTTACCCGGTCTCCCTACGGCCCTACAGACGGCGGAGGCCCTGTTTACTCACGTCTTCCGGCACTACGGGGTGCCTGAGGATATTGTTTCTGATCGGGGTCCCCAGTTCACGTCCAGGGTGTGGAAGGCTTTCATGGAACGTTTGGGGGTCTAGGTCAGCCTGACCTCTGGGTTTCACCCCGAGAGTAATGGGCAGGTGGAAAGAGTGAACCAGGATGTGGGTAGGTTTCTGCGGTCGTATTGCCAGGACCGGCCAGGGGAGTGGGCGAAGTACATCCCCTGGGCGGAGATGGCCCAGAACTCACTCCCCCACTCCTCTACGAACCTGTCGCCCTTCCAATGTGTGTTGGGCTATCAGCCGGTCCTGGTACCATGGCATCAGAGCCAGACCGAGGCTCCTGCGGTGGACGATTGGGGGAAACCTGGGAGGCCGCCCATGGGTACCTTAAACGGGCCGAAGCACGGCAGAAGGCCAGTGCCGACCGCCATCGCAGCGAGGCCCCAGTGTACACACCGGGGGACCGGGTCTGGCTCTCGACCCGAAACCTGCCCCTCCACCTGCCCTGCCGGAAGCTGGGTCCGCGGTTTGTGGGGCCATTCAAAGTCCTGAGGAGAATAAACGAGGTGTGTTATAGGTTACAGCTCCCCCCGTATTACCGTATTAACCCCTCGTTTCATGTGTCTCTCCTCAGGCCGGTGGTGGCTGGTCCGCTTCAAGAAGATGAGGTGCGGGAGGTCCCTCCGCCCCCCCTGGACATCGGGGGGGTGCCGGCGTATGCAGTTCGGTCCATACTGGACTCGAGGCGTCGGGTGGGGGGTCTTCAGTACCTCGTGGACTGGGAGGGGTACGGTCCGGAGGAGAGATGCTGGGTGCCGGTGGAGGACGTACTGGATCCTCCTATGATAAGGGAGTTTCACCGCCTCCATCCGGATCGCCCTGCGCCTCATCCTCCGGGTCGTCCTCGAGGCCGGCGTCGTCGCGCTGCGGGAGCCGCGCGTCAGGGGGGGGGTACTGTCACGACTTCTACCGAGGGTAACTCCTCTCCCTGTTCGGGCGGCGCTCGGCGTCGCCGGTCTACTAGCCACTACCGATCCCTTTTTCTGGTTTTGTCTGTGTTCCTTTTCACACCTGGTTTTCAATTGCTTTGATTTCTGTGGGTATATAGGGCAGCTGTTACCTGCCGTAATTCGTGCAGGATTAGACTTGTGTGTATTGCATTCGATGGTATTTGATGTTTGTTGTTTTTTCGCATTTACTTGGGATTTTTGTTCTGTGCCATTTGCATTGCTGGACTATTATTAAACACGCTCCTCAGGCATCCCTGCTCTCCTGCGCCTGACTCCTACACCTCTCACCAAGACGCATGTTATCACAGTACAAAGCTGTCATCAAGGCAAAAGGTGGCTACTTTAAAGAATCTCAAATATAAAATATATTTTGATTTGTTTAACACTTTTTTGGTTACTACACGATTCCATATGTGTTAATTCATAGTTTGATGTCTTCACTATTATTCTACAATGTAGAAAATAGTAAAAAATAAAGAAAAACCCTTGAATGAGTAGGTGCGTCCAAATTTTGGACTGGTACTGTATGTGATTGTCTAATTACATTTATGTCAATAAATTATACCATGACCAGTCAAATCAGTTAGCATTTCACTGAATATCAGCATCGCACGTAGTTTGTGGTATTATGTTTCTGTGAGATTATTGATCAATATGTGCTGTGTGAAAGGGACCATTGTTTTGCTTCCAAGAAGAAAAGCCTGGACTGAAGTGACCTTGTTCTGTGAAAGCTCGAAGAAACAGGGGACTTGGATGGAGTAGAAGAAAGTGTGGAGAGCAGTCATTGGACAAGTGTCCTTAAAGATCTCTCTCTCTCTCTCTCTCTCTCTCTCTCTCTCTCTCTCTCTCTTTCTTTCTTTCTTTCTTTCCCCCCCCCCCCAGCCGGGGATCTCCACTTAATGTTGAGAGTTAGAATAGTAGAATACACCAGGTAAAATTTCACTTGTTATATCAGTCACTGACATTCACTCAATTAGCCTGTGTCATCTAGAAATGATTAGACTGGTAACTGAAAAAGTGTGTGCGAGCAAGGAGGCCTACAAAACCTGACTCAGTTACACCAGCTCTGTCATGAGGAATGGGCCAAAACTCACCCAACTTATTGTGGGAAGCTTGTGGAAGGCTACCCAAAACATTTGACCTAAGGTAAGCAATTTAAAGGCAATGATACCAAATATGAATTGAGTGTATGTAAACTTCTGACCCACTGGGAATGTGATTAAAGAAATAAACGCTGAAATAAATCATTCTCTCTACTATTATTCTGACATTCCACATTCTTAAAATAAAGTGGTGATCCTAACTGACTAAACATTAAACATCAATAATTGTGAAAAACTGAGTTTAAATGTATTTGGCTAAGATGTGTGTAAACTTCCTACTTCAGCTTGATATTTTAAACCAAATACTTTTAGACTTTTACTCAAGTAGTAATTTACTGGGTGACTTTCACTTTTACTTGAGTCATTTTCCATAAAGTTATCTCTACTTTCACTCAAGTATGACATTTGGATACGTTTTCCACCGCTGGTGGGAAGAACCTGAAGAGAAAGTCAGAGTATCTAAATGGAGATGGTTGTTATTATCGATCAGCTGGCTCCACTCAGGCATATGATGGGGCAAGTTGAGTGAGCATATGATTGAGCATGTTGTGTTGTTCCCTGAGCTGACATTGTTTATACAGTATAGAAGGTCTGACGGATGAGGCAAGAAAGGCAAGAAAGACAGACATCCCTTGATCTGACTTACTCCAGCAGCTTTCTCCAAGATCATGTTTGGAACCCTGCCTGCTGGACTCGGGTGTCTATCTCAAGTGCCTGAGTGGAAACACTCTTCGGGCCTCCTGGAAGGGAGACATAAACTTTGAGCACTGGCAGTGAGGTAATTTACACAAGATTACTTATTTTCTGTGTCATTATCATACAGAACGCATCAAAAAGCAAGTTTCCATGGACCCAGGTTTATTTGGCAAAAGCTTTGTCTCAAAAACAATCAATGCAACGTGTAATGAGCATGGAATTCAATAGGGTGCTCTTGACACAAAGCCTGTTTTTGCATGCACAGCGCCATTGAGGACTTTCGACCATTTTAAAGTAGTCAATTGGGTGGGACATCCTGAAGGATCTCAGCAGGAGAGGTCAGACAATGAATGTGCTCCTGAGTCCTGAGAAAACATTCTATAACTGCAGGTGGCAGTAAATCAACAACCTTGGCTTTGTTGCCTGTTCAGACAACAGACTTCAGGTGGTAGTATGCACCCTTTCAGTCTGTTTACTGACTGTCCATAGACTCTAAGTACAAGAATAATAAGTTGAGTACTTTAAAATTCAGATAGCCCTCAATGGCGCTGTCCATGCTGTCAAAGAAGCCATAATGGCAAAGATGTGCCCTCTATCCAACTCCATGGGCCTAAGATGTCTGAAGGTGAATCGAGCAGAAACCCCAGCAAGGGTTTGTCTAAGAGGCCATCCTCGTTAAAAAGTGAATGTAAGATGCCCATGTATATATCTGGCCATCGCCCTGCCCCACTTTCACTAAGCAACTATAGATCAGGTAGGCTGACCTACTAAACCCAACACCACCCTGTAGAGATACAATTGAAACAATGTGGGTGGTGGGAGGACCAGTGGAAGATGAAACACTCTGTTTCAAAGAAGATAAAGTTACTGATAGTCCCGCCTGTAAAACTTCAATAGGCTTGTGGTCTGTCTTAAAATGGAAAATGTGATTGGATGGCACTAATAAAACATCCTATCCTGTATAACACTCTGTGAGCTACTTTAGTGTCATTTAAGGCTTCTGTCAGGAGTTGAGGATACACAGACACTGCTCTCTGTAAGCCTGAAGTTGTTACATTTTACTCATAATTGTTCTGTGTCAAACTTGGTCTACACACTTTGACTAGTGCAACTGTGTTCTAAGGGGTTGTAATAATATCTTCCCATTTGGCACAGACGTCAATTCAACGTCTATTCGACATTGGTTCAATGTAATTTCATTGAAATTATGTGGAGACTATGTTGTTCAAACAGTGTCTGCCCAGTGGGTTATTATTTTCATCGTGGTGGAATGATCTCTTCAATCTGTCTGTTCTGCTAATGCAGTGGATTGTGATGCAGACCAAATCAAACCATGTCAACACCCTCTAATTAGCAATCAGAGTTGGCAAAATAGTTGACTTGCTTTGTCTAATTTACACAAGACCGGGCTTTGGTTGTGCTCCCTCGTTAGCATGGCATGTTAACATGTTTGGTCCACAATTGCTAGGAAACACCAGTGCCTGTCCAAATCATTCCCCTCCAGATGCATTTTCCCCTGTCATTTCAACCACAATAATTAGTTGCCTTTCTATAGTATCTCTATCACTCTATTATCTGACAGCCTATCATATGGAGTCAAGGCTGTAATGGAACTCATTGTGTCAATGCTATGGCAACAGGCACCCAGGAGTAAAAGGTTCTAAGAGTCCCCTTCTGTTCGATCAAAGGTCTAATTGGCTGTCAGGGATTCCATTTGTCCCATAACATGTTGCATTGTAGAGCACAGACCTGTAACTGCAGGGAACAGGCTTGGAGTGAATGGCCATTTGGGACATACCCCTTTGATATGGTAAGAGTTAGTTACTGAATCCAATTACTGAGTTAGTTACTGAATCCAGTTACTGAGTTAGTTACTGAATCCAGTTACTGAGTTAGTTACTGAATCCAGTTACTGAGTTAGTTACTGAATCCAGTTACTGAGTTAGTTACTGAGTTAGTTACTGAATCCAGTTACTGAGTTAGTTACTGAGTTAGTTACTGAATCCAGTTACTGAGTTAGTTACTGAGCTAGTTACTGAATCCAGTTACTGAGTTAGTTACTGAATCCAGTTACTGAGTTAGTTACTGAATCCAGTTACTGAGTTAGTAACTGTCTAACACTTAGACAGAAATGGATTCATAAAAATACACAACATAACACCCACTGCAGAATGAGGGTCATGGATTATTGGAAGGGAACATGTGATAGAATATGAAAACATAAAATAAGGTAGGTAGTAGATCCTCAAAGTTCTTAGAAGAACCTCAGGGTTCTTGGCACTGAATGTTGCCCCCAAAAGGTTCTTCCAAGAACCCCATTGGAGGTGGGGTTCATCGAGGAACCTCCTTAGTTGATGTGGGTTCTTGCAGGAACCTAACTGCCCAACTGAAACATTTGGATTTGAATTTGAAAAGACAGCAGGTGCAGGCGCTTAACCGGGAAATGTAAAGATATCCTCAATTTAAGGTAAGGTTTGTTCCTTGTATGATCTAAATTCATATTGATTCACGATGATCCTATCAATCTTTTCAAATTTGTGCAAATCATGAACACAATTCAATGGATATCAATCAACAGAGGTAAGAATATGTAGGCTATAAGAATATGTTGAAGGCTAGCTGTATTGGGTGCAGATGACTGAACTGCTCACTTTTGTGTCTATGTCTGAAGGTAAACAGATGAGGAGGTATACAAAGGTATGTCAATTGGTATTGGTATGTTATGCAGATCACATGTGTCATCCTCCTCCCTTACCTCTTCAATGAATATCCCATAGGCCTCTTCATTATGGACATGGTATGTTTCTGAAAACCATTATCAAAAAAAATAATGTTCATTCACATTTACCATAAAAACCAAGGTATGAAGTGTTCGTATGTTTTGATAATCATCTGTATAATTACACATTTTTGGATTCACAGACTACACCTCTGATGAATATAACAGGAAACCTGTTCGATCATCATGCACTGCAAAATAATTCTGGCTATGGAATTACATTAACATCAACACAACAGAGGATATACCCAGCATTGGACTTGGGGCTCCGCTGGGAGTTTACCTCACATTTGGATTTTGTCAAATTAAGCTCAAAGGGTTCTTCAAAAGGTTCTTTGAGGGTCCATTAAAAGTTTTGTTTTTGTTTTGAAGGAACCTTTTAAAGGGTTCTTCAAAGAACCTATAGGGGTTCCCCCACAGTTTCAATTTGAAGAACCCCTAAAGGATACTCCAGGAACCTTTTCTTTTTTATAGTGTATTGTAAATGGTTGATGTATTATTACCATTCTTGTGACTATGTCCACCCGTCCAAAGGTGTTTATCTTTGGGACCAACAGTAAAGGTTGTTTAAATTATGCAAATGATGGTTATATTATGCATGAAGCTAGATGTGTCTAGGTGGAAATATAGAAGACAACCTGAGATCTAATATTCACTCTCTATGTTTGTAGAAAGTAATGACTCATTGGTTCAGTAATATGAAATCCTAACTGTGGTTTGATAAGCAAAGATAAGAGACTAGCTATTTTGGCAATGCCAATTTATCTATCCACCCATGTAGGTGAGCATTTTTTTTTATGGGAACTGGTGAAAACAGGATTTCTCATAAAATAAGTCATAAAGTGATTATTCAGAAAGATTAAGAAGAGTTAGATGACTCAGCATGTTATCAATGGGTTATTCATCATTCTGACTGTAGTCTAGGCTAGCCAAAACCTCATTGCAAGACCTGCATGTTTCAACGCATTCACCTCTACTTCCCATAGGTAATGCTGCCAGTTTGACAATTATCTACTGAACAGGAATATGCTGTATCTAAAATGAACACAGCGATTCAACCAGATGGAGAACTATAAGACAAAGTTAATCATTATATTGTCCACCTTCAAACCTGGTTATAATCTAGTGACCCGGGCCTGTGACCCAGATTGGGGAGCTTTGACGACCCTGAATCCACCAGGTCAGGTGTTCTTTGAAGTGAGAGAGCTTAGGTTTTTTACGTAACCTTTCCAGGACCACGGTTAACAGCACATCCTAGCTATGGCTGACTCAGCTATCTTGGCACAGGGAGAGGGCTCCCAGGACCATGTGGGAATAGCCTGTTACATACCACTTCCGCCCAGGGCTGTCGAGAGCGTAACGAACCGCCCTCGGAGCGAAAGCCATCTTCAAAGGAAACACAGTGCCCCAGTTTCTGAGGCCGTGGGGAGTTGCCCAGCAGGACTTTGCTTTTCTCTTTCTCTCGTTAGTTTTCTGTAACAGATTGCATCTGTTGGGGTGAAGGTAACCTAAAAGTCACATGCACGCACGCACACACAAACACATTTTACTATCCTTGTGGGGACCAAAAAATTAACTCCCATTCAAAATCATATTTTCCCTGACCCTTAACACTAACCTTACCCCAGACCCCCACAGGCCTCTCCTGTACACCCTGTTCATCCATGACTGTGTGGCTATGCACGTCTCCAACTCAATCATGGGTCCTGAGATCCTCAAAAGGTTCTATAGCTGCAACACCGAGAGCATCCTGACCGGTTGCATCACTGCCTGGTACAGCAATTGCTCGGCCTCCGACCGCAAGGCACTTCAGAGGGTAGTGTGTACGGCCCAGTACATCACTGGGGCTAAGCTGCCTGCCATCCAGGACCTCTACACCAGGCGGTGTCAGAGGAAGGTCCTGAAAATTGTCAAAGACCGAGGCCAACCCAATCATAGACTGTTCTCTCTACTACCGCATGGCAAGCGGTACCGGAGTGCCAAGTCTAGGACAAAAAAGGCTTCTCAACAGTTTTTACCCCCAAGCCATAAGACTCCTGAACAGGTAACCAAATGGTTACCTGGACTATTTGCATTGTGTGCTCCCCCCCAACCCCTCTTTTACGCTGCTGCTACTCTCTGTTTATCTTATATGCATAGTCACTTTAACGATACCTACATGTACATACTACCTCAATAAGCCGAACTAACCGGTGTCTGTATATAGCCTTGCTACTCTTATTTTCAAATGTCTTTTTACTGTTGTTTTATTCCTTTACTTACCTACACACACACACTTTTTTTTCTCCGCACTATTGGTTAGAGCCTGTAAGTAAGCATTTCACCTGTTGTATTCGGCGCAAGTGACAAATAAACTTTGATTTGATCAAATTTGCCAAAGACACAACAAGGCCTGATTACCAAAAACGACGAGACAGCCTACAGTGAGAGTCTTGACCACCCGGTACTCTACCTTAGAGACTTTTGCCCTATGTACATAGTCATTGAACACGGGTCACTTTAATAATGTTACATAGTGTTTTAGCCACTTTATACAATACATGACCAAAAGTATGTGGACATTTGCTCATCAAACATCTCATTCCAAAATCATGTTATTAATATGGAGTTGGTCCCCACTTTGCTGCTAGAACAGCCTTCAATCTTCTGAGAAGGCTTTTCACTAGATTTTGCTGCGGGGACTTACTTCCATTCAGGCACAAGAGGATTAGTGAGGTCAGGCACTAATGTTGGGCAATTAGTCCTGGCTTGCAATCGGCGTTCCAATTCATCCCAAAGGTGTTCAATGAGGTTAAGACCAGGCCAGTCAAGTTCTTACACACCGATCCACGAGGGCATTGTCATGCTGAAACAGGAAAGGGCCTTTCCCAAACTGTTGCAACAAAGTTGGAAGCACAGAATTGTCTACAATGTCATTGTATGCTGTAGCGTTAAGATTTCCCTTCACTGGAACTAAGGGGGCTAGCCCGAACCATTATTCCTCCTCCACCAAACGTTACATTTGGCAGTATGCATTCGGGCAGGTAGCGTTCACCTGGCATCCGCCAAACTCAGATTTGTCCATCGAATTTCCAGATGATGAAGAGTGATTCATCACTCTAGAGAACACGCTTCCACTGCTCCAGAGTCCAATGGCGGCAAGCTTTACACCACTCCAACTGACACTTGGCATTGCGGATGGTGATCTTAGGTTTCCATGTGGCTGCTCGGCCATGGAAAACCATTTCATGAAGCTCCAGATGAACAGTTATTGTGCTGATGTTAGGAGTGGAGTGTTGCAACCGAGGACAGGCGGTTTTTATGGCGTCAACCATTTACATTATGAGGGTATCATTTTTCACTTTGTAATCCTTTCTCATTGGAGGGAAAAAGACTGAAGACTTCAGGAATGAGAATGTTGTGTTATTTACAGTGGGGCTTGCTTAGCTGCCTGTGGTTGCCCTGTGTGACATCACAGCAATAACAGATTTGGCCTCTAAAGCTTCAATAAACTAAAGAGAAACAATTAAACAAACAGAAAAGCCATGGATAAACATGGGGTCAGACAGAAGGTAAGAAGTGAGAAACCAACTCTGTATAACAAAAATGTATTCATGTCCAATATAATCCCATTCTAACTAACTCCAGCCATGCATATTGCCTTTCTAACATCCTACTGTAACATCCTCCCTACCTTTCTCATCAATAAGCCACCTCTCTCTCTCCTCCCTAGCTAACATGTTGAAAGGTCTGTTAGGTCTCCTGTGTGACTCCTGTGATCCGGTCGTGGACAGTTTATTAGCTTGATTGCCTTTGAAGATGTCAAACGAGTCCATGCTAACGATCAAAGGAGCACATGGTCTGTCTGGTCCTACCATGCAGGGCCTCAGTTGAAGATTTGATCATCGCAACATGCTCTGAAAGCAGTGAGAGGAATACATGATGAACCCATTCCACCCCAGAACCAGTAATACGTCTGCTGTGCTGTTTCTCAATAGACATGTCCTCAATGCTCAATATGACAGTCTTTTTCCAGTCATTAATGTAGAGAGGAAATCTAGAGGACAGAAACTAAACCAAATGAGCCAAGCTTACTGTTGTACTGTTGTCTTAGGTCCTCATGCTTCCCCATCAACCATCCATCAATTTCAACTTTCTAAGGAGAGGGAATACATGTATTAGAACAGGCCTGACATCAACCATATCTATTCATATGAATTAATTGCGCATTAAATTGACCAGCGTATTAAATGAGGTGTTTTGGATCAGAAATCTTAATTTCGTGCCACTTCATGGAGTCACTTACATCTGGGCTTCTGTTTTATGCCTCATAAATGTAGAGGTTACATGGGTTTATCCCAAAACATACCAAATTACAATCAAAATAAAAACTTTATTTGAAACCGTATTCTTAAAAACTAAACTGTAGTACAGTAAGTTAGGTGCTGGACCAACAACTGCCAACCATGAAGCCAACATGGTAAACCAAGACCAGTCAAAACCAATTTTGGATATACATTGTGATAATGATGATGCTATTGGCTATACAGTAACTATTTAACACAGCAATAAATACGAAGTGCTTATCCTTTAAAACACTACCCAGGGAATCGGGAGAAGCTGCCTTTGCCCAGGGATGAAAGACAGGGCTTTGTTTCCTGAGATGACTCTGTCATCATTTGTCTGTGTGCCACAGTAGAGGTGAAATCATTATACACAGCTAAGCTATTCATCCCACTAGTTTAGCTTGATTAATACTCCATTTAGTTTGGGGCTGGCTGTATAACAATTAGCCTGTTTTGGGTCAGCCTGTCTAATTGCACAATAACTAAATAAAAAACAACACAAATATCTCACTTTCATGATCCCTGAGTGCCAAATACACAATTATCAAGAAATGTTTCACCATTTCATTAAAGGGTTAGTTGTTAGTTGCTCCTGTCAAGCTAACTCTGTGTATTGTCACAGTGGGGATTGAGACCTGGGGAATAGCAGAGAGTGGAATGTTTTGTGTTGGCGTTTCCCAGAGTGAATTGAGACCCACTGTTGGTGCCATGTCAGGACAAGTCTGTTGTGATAATGTGTGGTTTTCACACGAAGTGTGTGTGTCACAGGAGGCTGCCGAGGGGATAACGACTTATAATAATAGCCGTAAAGCAGCAAATGGAATGTCATCAAACACCTGGAAACCATGTGTTTGATATAATTCCATTTATTCTGTTCCAGTCATTACCATGAGCCCGTCCTCCCCAACTAAGGTGCCACCAACCTCCTGTGGTGTGTGTGTGTGTGGGAGGGGGTAATGATATAAAACCAATCATTTGGAAATCCAACTGAAAGGTTTAACAGGAAATGGCCACAGTCTTATTTTTTCTGGTTCTTACCCTTTGGTATCACCGTGGGTAAATTCAGAGCAACCAACTCAAATATATTACCAAGAATCAGGAAAGATTATTTTATTATAGACATGAATGGGTGAACTGTTGTTTTGGGCAACCTACTCCAGAGTTTTTCGCCAGGTAGTGTTTTTTTGTCAATGGTTATTAATTGAGTAAGAGGATTTAGGCAGATTAAAATGAACAGAGCAATTAAAAGAAAGCACATCTCCACTTTCACAAGGATTGACATGTGCCAAACTGTTTAAGTATTAGCCAAGCTTAATGTCAATAATTCACATCAGTCACATCTCAGTCCTGCCATACTAGACTGAATAAACACTGAGGACTCCTTCATTTTGTTTTAATAATCTGTACTATCCCTCTCCCTCCATAATGGCATTGCTACTACCATCACACAGAGAAAAACAGACCCGAGTTTACCCTTTCATCTTCAACCAAGACAGCTTGGTCCACAAGCCCAACACTGTCTCTCAGGTCCCATATCAGGCCTCTTTAAGATAGCAGCAGTGATGACTGAGGCCACTACTCCTCAGTGGCTCCTGTATCTGCGTCATGGCCTGATTATCACTGCATTACCGGCAGGCTCTGCTTGATGGGTCATCTTAATCAGAATATGCCAAAACAGATACGCACCAATATGGGGACCGGGGCATTCTATTGATGGACGCTGCCAGTTAGGCTACCATGGTTCTTGTATGTTGACACTTCTGCCTGTTAAGTTACCACAGTTGACACTTTTCTAACAACTGACAATGGGGAAATAGTGTAGGAAAACTTGTGTGTGTGTTCAGCATTGGCTTCAGCATTGATACCTAGTGAAATGTAGTGTTTAAGCTTTTCACAAGTAGTTGGTCTCACAGACAAGCTCCAGCAAGGCCCAAAGGTTCAAAACGAATTGAGAAAAAGTTTCCTCTGCACTTTTAAAGTAGAAGACTAAACAAGAACAGAGCACTACTGCATTAAGGGTGCAGAAATGAGAAGTGGCGTCTTGTATCGTTTGTCATCCTCACCAGAGTGCTACAACCTTAGCAATAGAAGAGTGATGAGTGTGAGGTCATAGTCGACAACACAAGGGCATCAAAATCCCCTCACTGTCTCCCTCAGTCAGGAGAGAATCCAGAGGAGCTCAGATAGGGTAAGCACATGACCCTACTGTAAACATTACAATAGACATACAGTGGAAGTTGACATACACTTAGGAAGGAGTCATTAAAACTTGTTTTTCGACAACTCCACAAATGTCTTGTTAACAAACTATAGTTTTGGCAAGTCGGTTAGGACATCTACTTTGTGCATGACACAATTTTTCCAACAATTGTTCACACACAAATTATTTCACATATAATTCACTGTATCACAATTCCAGTGGGTCAGACGTTTACATACATTAAGTTGACTGTGCCTTTAAACAGCTTGGAAGCTTCTGATAGGCTAATTGACATCATTTGTGTCAATTGGAGGTGTACCTGTGGATGTATTTCAAGGCCTACCTTCAAACTCAGTGCCTCTTTGCTTTGCTTTTGAAAAATCAAAAGATATCAGCCAAGACCTCCACAAGTCTGGTTCATCCTTGGGAGCAATTTCCAAGCGCCTGAAGGTACCACGTTTATCTGTACAAACAATAGTACGCAAGTATAAACATCATGGGACCACGCAGCCGCCATACCACTCAGGATGGAGACACATTCTGTCTCCTAGAGATGAACGTACTTTAGTGCAAATCGATCCCAGAACAACAGCAAAGAACCCTGTGAAGATGCTGGAGGAAACTGGTACAAAAATGTCTATATCCACAGTAAAACGAGTACTATATCGGCATAACCTGAAAGGCTGCTCAGCAAGGAAGAAGCCACTGCTCCAAAACCGCCATAAAAAAAAGCCAGACTATGGTTTGCAACTGCACATGGGGACAAAGATTGTACTTTTTGGAGAAATGTCCTCTGGTCTGACGAAACAAAAATAGAACTGTTTGGCCATAATGACCGTCGTTATGTTTGGAGGAAAAAGGGAGAGGCTTGCAAGCCGAAGAACACCATCCCAACCATGAAGCACGGGGTGGCAACATGTTGTGGGGGTGCTTTGCTACAGGAGGGACTGGTGCAATTAACAAAATACATTGCATCATGAGAAAGGAAAATTATGTGGATACAGTGGAGCAAAAGAGTATTTAGTCAGACACCAATTGTGCAAGTTCTCCCACTTAAAAAGATGAGAGAAGCCTGTAATTATAATAATAATAATCATCATCATCATAGGTACACTTCAATATGAAAGACAAAATGAAAATTAAAAAAATCCAGAAAATCACATTGTAGGATTTTTAATGAATTTATTTGCAAATTATGGTGGAAAATAAGTATTTGGTCAATAACAAAAGTTTATCTCAATACTTTGTTATATAAGTTCAAACAGGTGCCATTAATACAGGTAACGAGTGGAGGACAGAGGAGCCTCTTAAAGAAGAAGTTACAGGTCTGTGAGAGCCAGAAATCTTGCTTGTTTGTATGTGACCAAATACTTATTTTCCACCATAATTTGCAAATAAATTCATTAAAAATCCTACAATGTGATTTTCTGGATTTTTTTTCCTCATTTTGTCTGTCATAGTTGAAGTGTACCTATGATGAAAATTACAGGCCTCTCTCATCTTAAGTGGGAGAACTTGCACAATTGGTGGCTCACTCAATACTCAATACCACTGTATATTGAAGCAACATCTCAAGACATCAGTCAGGAAGTTAAAGCTTGGTCGCAAATGGGTCTTCCAAATGGACAATGACCCCAAACATACTTCCAAAGTTGTGACAAAATTGCTTAAGGACAACAAAGTCAAGGTATTGGAGTGGAAATCACAAAGACCTGACCTCAATCCTATAGAAAATTTGTGGGCAGAACTGAAAAAGCGTGTGCGAGCAAGGAGGCCTACAAACCTGACTCCGTTACACCAGCTCTGTCAGGAGAAATGGGCCAAAATTCACCCAACTTATTGTGGGACGCTTGTGGAAGGCTACCCAAAAAGTTTGACCCAAGTTAAACAATTTAAAGGCAATGCTACCAAATATTAATTTATGTAAACTTCTAACCCACTGGGAATGTGATGAAAGAAATTAAAGCTAAAATAAATAATTCTCTACTATTATTCTGACATTTCACATTCTTAAAATAAAGTGGTGATCCTAACTGACATAAGACAGGGAATTTTTACTAGGATTAAATGTCAGGAATTGTGAAAAACTTAGTTTAAATGTATTTTGCTAAGGTGTATGTAAACGTCAGACTTCAACTGTACCATAGTGCATTCCAAGGGTTAACTAGGATTGACAGATGCCAAATATGAAATATGCATAGATACATGGATCTTAAAGTACTTGACTATGTAACAAACTGGGCGCCTCAAACAGTTTCGAAAAAGGTTATTTAATAAATAGACCCATTACATCACGAAAAATACACTGCTCTGTGAAACTGACATGTAGTTAAGACAATCAGCCTTATGACTGCTGGGTGTCCTGTTATTTTGATCACATTGACTTCCAACAATAACCTCTCAATAATATAAAGGAGATATGATAAGACTATGAGCTTGTGTTGTAAATGCATTATAAACTTTCCACGTTGCAGTTCAATTAACAAATATAAAATTCCCCATGAAACAGGTGTTCCCCGATCGTAATATCATTTTTATGGAGAAAGCATACATGTCCTCAAAAAATGACACTTCTCAATTACAAAAACACAGTTAAGTTAGTTTAGTGCCCAATCAAGGCAAAATACAAACCACTGTCTTTCACGATATGTTTGAAATTCTATGACCAACCTCTAGCACAAGAGAGGAAACAATGTTTTGATCCCATGAACAAAGAGAGGGTGAAACTGAGTCATTAAAGCATTTGACTGAATAGTGGAGGAGACATTGCCTGCCTGCCCCCCCCCCCCCCCCCATGAATGGAGTAAACATTACACACACCGACAAGAGTCCCTGGTGAATTTCACACACTCCTTATGGGCGAGGGGACAACCACTGACAACCCCAGCCTCATACACAGACCCCTCGCTCTATCCATTACTATGGTGGAGATGGGTTTCCCCTTTCTCTCTATCCAGGTTCTGCTGTGCGTTGTGTGGATCGTACAGTCCATTTGATGCTTCTTCTCCTTTCTTGTTCCTCTTCTCCCCTCCTCGTCTGGTGTGCTACTGTACAAACAGGATACTGAAAGCCATCAAGACACAGCAAAAAGCCACCCAGGGACTCTTACGTTCACCTAAAAAAAAGAGAGCAAGAGAAAAAGAAAGAGTTATAAGACTGTGTTCGGTCACAAATACTCATATAACAAATCGACATATTAGCAATCAGCTAAACAATTAAGAAAAAAAGGCTGTACATAGCTTACCTATTCTGGCACACTTCCAGAATATTCCCAAAATTCTGAAAGGGAACAACATATATTTAATTTAACAGCTCAATAAAAACCCTACACAATCCCTCCTCGTGCCTTTCCCCTAAGCCACATCAAAAGGAAAGACAGAAATACTTGAGTCTGAAGATAGTGGCCAAGTCCTATCACATCCCTGCTGCTGTAGGGGGCCTATAGCCAGGGGTTGAAGATGAGCTACTGAGCCATGAGGTGGCAACCAGGAAGGCCTCTTTCACAGCTCCACTGTGTGTGATAACACAGGAGAGACACTGGACATTGAGCATTAGCACAGAGGAGACAGACGGGCCAGCCAGTTCACATCCGTGCCCATGTACGGGCTCTTATCGTGGTGGTAGAAGAGGAGGCAATGGCGCCTCCTATCTGAAGAAGCTCCATGATATGAATTCTACGCAGCAGGACTAGACACCTACAGTGCCTTCAGAAAGTTTTCCACATTTTGTTGTGTTACAGCCTGAAATCAAAATATATATGTTTTAATCATCTACACACAATACCCTTTAATGACCAAGTGAAAACATGTTTGTAGAAGTTTTTGCACATTTATTGAATGTGAAATACAGATATATAATTTACATAAGTATTCACACCTCTGAGTCAAAACTTTGTAGAAGCTGAGTACAGCTGTGAGTCTCTTTGGGTAAGTCTCTAAGAGCTTTCCACACCTGGATTGTGCAACATTTCACATTCTTTTCAAAATTATTCAAGCTCTGTCAAATTGGTTGTTGATCATTGCTAGACAACCATTTTCTTGCCAAAGACATTTAAGTAGATTTAAGTCAACACTAAGGAACATTCACTGTCTTCTTGGTAAGCAACTCCAGCGTAGATTTGGCCTTGTGTTTTAGGTTATTGTCCTGCTGAAAGGTGAATACATTTTTTTCTCCTGAAAAACACCCCAGTCTAACAAATACAAGCATACCCATAACATGATGAAGCCACCACTATGCTTGAAAATATGGAGAGTGGTACTCAGTAATGTGTTGTATTGGATTTGCCCCAGACATAACACTTTGTTTTCAGGACAAAAAGTGAATTGCTTTACCACATTTTTTGCAGTATTACTTTAGTGCCATGTTGCGAACAGGATGCATGTTTTGGAATATTTGTTCTGGACAGGTTTCCTTCTTTTCACTTTATCAAATTGGTTAGTATTGTGACTACAATGTTGTTGATCCTTAAGTAACTACAATGCAGTTGATCTATTCTCAGTTTTCACCTATCACAGCCATTAAACTTTTAAAGTCAATATACTTTTAAAGTCAATATTGGCCTCATGGTGAAATCCGGCAATGGAGTTAGGAAGGACGCCTGTATCTTTGCGTGACTGGGTGTATTGATACACCATGAACAAGTGTAATTAATAACTTCACCATGCTCAAAGGGATATTCAATGTTTTTTTTACCATCTACCAATAGGTGCCCTTCTTTGCGAGTCATTGGAAAAGCTCCCTGGTCTTTGTGGTTGAATCTATGTTTGAAATTCACCGCTTGATTGAGGGACTTTACAGATAAGTGTATGTGTGGGGTATAGAGATGAGGTAGTCATTCAAAAATCATGTTAAACACTATTATTGCACACAGAGTGAATCCATGCAACTTATGTGACTTGTTAAGCAAATCACATTTTCACTCATTAACTTCTTTTAGGCTTGTCATAACAAAGGGGTTGAATACTTAATGACTCAAAGACATTTCAGCTTTTCCGTTGATTAAAAAACATAATTCCACTTTGACATTATGGGGTATTGTGTGTAGGTAGGCCAGTGACAAAACATCTCAATTTAATTCATTTTAAATTCAGGCTGTACAACCAAATGTGGAAAAAGTCAAGGAGTGTGAATACTTTCTGAAGGCCCTGTAAAACCAATTCCCCCTCAGGAGAAAAGATTTGGCATAGGTCCTCAGATCCTCAAAAGGTTCTACAGCTGCATCATCGAGAACATCCTGACTGGTTGCATCACTGCCTGGTATGGCAACTGCTCGGCCTCCGACCGCAAGGCACTACAGAGGGTAGTGCGAATGTTCCAGTACATCACTGGGGCTAGTCTTCCTACCATCCAGGACCTCTACCAGGCGGTGTCAGAGGAAGGCCATGAAAATTGTCAAAGACTCCAGCCACCCTAGTAAGAGACTGTTCTCTCTGCTACCACACGGCAAGCTGTACCGGAGCACCAAGTCTAGGTCCATGAGGCTTCGAAACAGCTCCCCCCCCCCCCCCCCCAAGTCATAAGACTGCTGAACATCTAGTCAAATAGCTACCCAGACTATTCACATTTGCACCCCCCCCCTCCTCCTCCCCACCACCACTGCTACTCTCGGTTGTCATCTGTGCATAGTCACTTTAATTAACTCTACCTACATGTACATACTACCTCAACTAACCGGTGCCCCTCTCACATTGACTCTGTACTGGAGGCACCCCCCTGTATATATTGTAATTCTTTACTGCTCCTCTTTAATTACTTGTTACTTTTCTCTTATTCTTATCCATATTTTTTAATAAGCATTTCACTGTAAGGTCTACACCAGTTGTATTCGGCGCATGTGACTAATACAATGTGATTTGAATTCCGTAACTGTCTTTTCTAAGACTGCATTTTCATCCACAGATTGAATATTTAGGTGTGTGTGTGGTAAGACAGATTATGCTCCTGTGTGTGTGCTAGTTGGCCAACCTCACCTCTCCAACCCAATCCCTCAATGACCAGAGCAGGCTTTCCATTCTAAACTCTTGCACTATGAAATAAATTAGCTCATGTATCTGAAGTAAATGTTTTTGGGGCAAACAGAATGTTTTCCAGTGATTGTTTTATTTTGCCACTGAAAGAGTGTAGTACAGGAAACAAGTGTTGTTTTAGATTGTCAACAACAACACATCCTTTTCATAGAGATAAGAATATTGGTCGATGTAGCAGTGATGCTAGCCTCAGAGATTCAATCAATCGCAACACGCATTGGACCCATGATGAAACATTTGCTGTGGCACATCACAACCAAAAACACTCAAGAACAAATCATTCTTGCGCAAAATACTTACTGCGTCCCTCCTAGCTCTAGCTGTGTGAAACTAGATTACCTCAGCCTCATTATAGTGAATCATGGACTGTGTTCTCCCAAGAAAAATAATGACCCAATGGAGAGGAGAATAGGCTGGTCTAACATTCTCTGACAAGTTGTTTATTTGTTGAGAAATAAAGCAAAAATAGTTTAACACAAGTATTAATGTGTCACTGTCAATAGCTAACAAACAAGGCTAACAAACAAGGCTATCTAGTAAAATAGAAAAAGTATTGTTCTTCTAGTTGAACTTTATGGTTTGTCCTTATAACTGCATTATATCTGGTAGCCCAGTGCAGTAACATTCCGTCTTCGGGCATAACATTGGAGAAGCGTCCCACATTAGAATGTATAGGCTGTTGTTAAATTGGCATCACTGAGCAGTGCACAATAAAGTATTAAATCCAGTTGTTAGATGCTAACAGAAAAATGCAGTGAAGTGCTGCGCACGGGCATAAAAATGTGTCTAATTTATGCGCAAGTCTACGAAATTAGACTTTGTCCTCGTGTTTCTTTGCTCACATTGTTTTGCTCACAAGCTTGGTTGCTTTTCCCCCCCGAATTGTCCCCCTTTTTCTCCCCAATTTCGTAGTATCCAATTGTTTAGTAGCTACTATCTGGTCTCATCGCTACAACTCCCGTACGGGCTTGGGAGAGACGAAGGTTGAAAGTCATGCGTCCTCCGATGCACAACCCAACCAAGCCGCACTGCTTCTTAACACAGCGCGCATCCAAGCCAGCCGCACAAATGTGTCGGAGGAAACACCGTGCAACCTTGGATAGCGTGCAATGCGCACGGCCCGCCACAGGAGTCGCTGGTGCGCGATGAGTCAAGGATATCCCTACCGGCCAAGCCCTCCCTAACCCAGACGACGCTGGGCCAATTGCGTGTGGCCCCACGGACCTCCCGGTCGCGACAGAGCCTGGGCGCGAACCCAGAGTCTCTGGTGGCACAGCTGGCGCTGCCACCAGCGCCCTTAACCACTGCGCCACCCGGGAGGCCCAGCTTGGTTGTTTTTCAATGCTAGTTTGAGTCTTCTGCTTCCACTGACAGCAAAGAGACGCCCTAGTCAGCGCATGCTCCGAGTACACGTCCTGGTAATGCGTGTGAATGTTGGCCTGTTTAAAGGTCTTACATCGGTTACGGAGAGAGTGATTACAAAGTCATCCGGAACGTCTGATGCTCTCATGTATGCTTCAGTGTTGCTTGCCTCGAAGCGAGCATAGAAGTAATTTAGCTCGTCTGGTAGGCTCGTATCTTTACTAAGAAATGTCTTGTTTTAGAAACATTACAAAGCATGGTCATCTGCTTTTAGTTTCTTCTTTTATATATGCATGGCAAAAATATATTTTGTCTGGGGAAAAAATCTGAGTGGCTTTAAGATTCAAAAAAAATATATACCTGCCACAGTGGCTGGTGGTCCAAAAAGTACATTTTAGGCTCTGGTACCATCTAACAATTGGATTTAATTATTTATTGGGCACTGTAAATAATGCCTTTTTAAAATCAGAATTTTCTACCAATTAAGGACCTTCTGACGTGGAAAACTTGGCACAAACAGTACAATCACAGATCGGGAATTAAGTTGCACGGGTTGCTTGTGATATACTCATAGACCTTGTTCATTGCGGTCTGTAACATGGGCTAACACCCCGAGTTGCCCATAATTGTATAAACTGAACTCAAATGGTACCTACCCTGACTTGTTCTTGTCTAGCAGGCTGGGGGCTAAAGCTCTGATGTAGGCACATGTACAGATGAGCAGAAGAATCACAGTCAGAAGACTCTGGAAGTTAAAAATGGCAGACTGCAAGAGGAGAGAGTGACAAATGAAAGAAATGCATCAGACTAAAATTTTCAACAAGAAAATAGGTATTTAAATTAATAAAATTAACATATAAAACAAATTCTTAGCATCCCAACAATTGGGCATACAATATTTGAAATCAAGTTTGATCTGGTATAAAGGCTCTAAACCTAGCCCAAGCCTGTAACATTAGCTAGTGGCTGCTTTTGCGGAGGACCTTCTCAAAAACGTTCAGCAGTTGGGCATCCTCCTGTAGACAACATAACGTGCAAACCTCATCGTACATGTGGCGTGTGCTGCATATGTATTTTTAACACATACATATTATTCAATAATTTCCCCCACACCGCTCGCGCGTGTGAATGAGCATTTTGCGTAGCCATCGCTAGAATACAACTTGGTTCTATTTGAGACACTCCACAGGTCCCCTCCTTACTGGATTTCAAGAAGATAAACCCACGTGGGTGCTTGAAAGACAAATGAGAAGAGATTAAAAGATAACTAAAAAGCTTTTCTTTTATAGATTTGCAGAATTTATGAGTCACATGCATAGGGTTGCAGATGTTATTGTAGGGTACAATGTAATTCTTATGCAAGCGTCAACAGTGCAGGTCAAAGGGAAGTGAATTAAACAATAAAAATAATATAATACATTTGTGGATTAAGCATTGGACTAGAGAAACTCATGATTTGTATGACTCCAGGTCAAAATTCTACAAATAACCAACTAAAAGGAGGACCATATGCATATCAGGTAAAATAACCAAACGTTAATCTCCCTGGACAAACAGGCAAGCAACAGCTAGCTAGCTAAATGTCAATTAATGTTGAATGTGTGTTTCGACCTGCCCATAAATTAATATAATTGATTCATAGTTGAATTTGGTATTTTAACCTGCACGTCACGATTGTGTCTGCGCATGATGGCGCGCATGGCCGGTGTATTCAGCATGTCAAGCCTCGTTCCCATTACCCATAAGCACTCAGTTATGTTGCGCCGGATGTCATGCATTTCAATGAGACATCCACAACTGAGTGAAAATGGAAGGGTCCATTGCGAGACTGAGGCCGCATACTTTGAAACTTTCCAAACTTTGTATCATCTTCAGTCCAGCCAGACTCTGTTGAAGAACAGGAAGTTACCAAACCACAGAAGATGAAAATATGTGGTTTTCAGTGATGGCTTTATGGGATAGCTAGCAACTTGTAAACAATTAACCCTTCCTATAAATAAGTACCATTTTAATAGTAATGTTAAATAATACACATTGGCTATTAAGACAATTATATTATATGACTGTTGCTTCCCGTTTAAGTTTAATGCGATGGTAATGACGTTTTTGATGATAATTATAAGGTGGGGGGTGGGTTGCTAGCTACAATGGAATCTTCAATCTAGCCTACCTTTTAGCCAGCTAGCTGCGCTGCAGTACAAGCTAGCTTGACTTGCTATATTTAAACATTAAGGCCCAGGGGGATGTGGTATGTGGCCAATATACCACGGCTTAGGGCTGTGGTATACGGCCATATACCACAAATCCCAGAGGCGCCTTATTGTGATTATAAACTAGTTACAACTGTAATTAGAACAGTAAACAGTATCGTTTTGTCATATGTTCAGCATCCAGGGATCAAACCACCCGGTTTATAAATTAAGTTAAAGAAACAAGTTGAGAAAAAAATAACTATACAAAACATTTTATATTATCACCCGAAACAATATGTATCCTGTCTTGAACGAAAAAGTCATATTTTGCGGTGGGTATAATTTATGGAACATTCCAACAGGATTCCGTTCCAAAAACGTTGTAAATAACAAGGTTGCCAACAAACAACGCACACAAAGTTGTATAGAGGCAGAATAAGATACCGGGGTAGGGAGTGGGCCATTTAATTACGTGTTTTACTAACAATGTTTATTCTCGAAAAATGCCTGTGCTCACTCTGGTAGCCTATCGACAAACTAAGAATAAATGGATGCCTATTCGGCAGCTAGTTCGCTAGGTGGATTGATCATGTTACTTTGTATGCGTTGTTTGTTGGCAGCCTTGTACTTTACGAAGTTTTTGACACAGATGCCTGTTGAAACGTGCCACAAATCATACCCATCCCATATTTCGCTAGCTGATGAGACAGGCTCTCCTCCATATTTTGCGTTACAAAGGCTCCGCCACCAGGCAAAGACTCAGTGAAGATGATGTAAGGCGTAACGCAAAACACAGGCAAGGACTCAGTGAAGATGATGTAAGGCGTAATGAAATAGGTCACGATGTAAACGGCGCATAATGCCGCCTTCACATTCTAGTCGGAACTGGGAAACACGGAAGTGTTCGACTTGCTGATTCGTTGAACGCTGCTCGTGTATTAGAACCAGTTAGAAAGTCGGAAATGTTCAAGTTCTGACTAGCGCGTGAATGCGGTATAAAACACAAAGGCACATTGGTGGCCCGGAACGGAAAGGCTAATGCCTCGTTAGAAAACAACTGGGAACTCGGAAAAAACGAGTTCCGAATGGGAAAAATCGTTTTGAACGGTCATCCAACTCGGAATTACATTTCGAAAACTCGGGCCTCTTTCTGGAGTCCCCACTTTCCAACCCGAAGATCACTGACGTCATCATTTGACCTATTTTTGAGTTCGCAAACCCGGTTGTCTTTAAAGCGCCAGACATACGTGGCACAATTTCGTCGAGTTTGCGAACTGATTGGCATCTACCATGTGGATATGCAATCGACATTAACAAATACGGCTATCAAATGAAAGGGCTAGGTCAGTATGATAGGAGAAACTGAGACAACACAGATCGAGATGTTTTGTCGTGATTTATTGCCCTTGTTGGCAAAGCTAGCTAACGTTGCAGTACTGTTTGCTAACAAGTAAGCCAGCTACACATACTGTCTGCAGAAACATTTGCCAGCTACTCATGTCATATAGAGGTAATTGGATACTATATACTAAAACCTATATCAACCATTGTCACGAATTGATATTGAAAAGTTGAACAACTCTCACTCTTACCATTTTTGTAGCTAAATTTCTCAAAGCCACATCACACTTCCTCTTCGTCCTTTGAAATGACCTAGTTACTAGTGCGTCATTACGCACTCACACAAGCCCTTCCCTGATTGGCTTACAATTTACTGGACATTTTTATGGGCTAAGTTATCAAACTTCAAATATCTTTGCTTTCAAAACATGCGTTGATTCTCTGAAGTGCAGAATTTAAAGTATGGGGCACTAGCTAGCGCAAACTATTCGCTAGCTATTTCAGTTGTTTTCTTTAGTGTCGAAAACACATGCAGTCAGTGCATCATTTATTTCAGTGGTGTACAATTTAAACGCTAGAGACAGTGACAATACCTAACCTACTTCTGAAACGCGGAAGTCAAGGTATTACTCTGAGATGAACTCATTCATAAGAGGCAAGTTTCATGTAAGATTTGTTTCTCTTGCGTCATGCAGGTTACATGCGATGTATATCGAAAAATCTTTTTATTCATAATTAATGCGTGCAAAGTTGATTGAGAAGTTGCTTGATTACTTCCTGAAGGTGTGGTCAATATCAAATGAGCTACATTTGAATGGAGGAAAAATAGTGAACGATACTAGCTAGTTATCAAAAGTTCGGTACAACACAGTCATATTATTTATAGTAGAGTTCTCAGCGAACAGTGACAGTTTTCCGACAGTTTACAATCATGTAGGCAGGGAAGGAGAAGATTAACAATTGGACATTACTAAACTTTCTACATTTAAGGTTACTGGCAATGATGTGCTCTCTTTTTCTCTGACGTTAGACATGTTTGTGGTCATTTCCTCACGTCACAAGTTTTCACAATATGCCCCCTCCCTCCGACTATACCTCGAAGACATCTTGACATGATTGCATTTAAACCATGTTTTATGATCTCCCCAACGCCTGCCTCTTAGACACTCCTAATGTACCATTAATGCAAGAATTTTGAATCGAAACCACACATAAATCAAATGTGTTCTACAGTAAAATGCAGAGGGGAATTTGGTCATGATTTCTTGGAATTGAAACTTGTTAGCTCCAGAAGTGTTTATTTGAATCGGATTTGGAATGTTTGTTGTAATTCAATCTCTTTTAAATAACACACTGCACACTAGCCTTCTTCACCTAGTTATTATTGATATTAAAAAGACATGTCCTTGATTAAATAATTTAAGGTCCTGGTCATGAGTCGACAAGACAATAATCAAAGTTCCCAGGGGGGTATTCACTAGGATCCAAACAGGGAGGGACTTACTGGAATTTGTCCAATAGGAGTTTTCATTGCAAAACCTTTCGCTATGGTCCAAAAGTTGTGCTATAGTGTGCGACTAATGAATACACACGTGGTGTTCCAATGACTAGTATGTTACACAATTAGTCATGTAAATAAAGTGTTGCAGGGTTGGTACAAATTCTCGTTTCAACTGTGATTCCTCGTGGTTTATGTATTTAGGCCTACACAATTAAATATTTTCATTTTCCATTATTTAGATATGCAAAAAAGTAAGCTACAAAGTAGTTAATGAGCATGTCTACAACATTGTGCAAGCCATGGACAGGTGGGACTATATACCATGTAGACAATTCACCTGCCAATGTAATGACCATTAACATTGGTTTCAGTGCCACTTGATATGCCCTGAAGCATCACTTTTAACAAAAAATATTGAGACACCATATTTTTCAATCATGCCCAATCTGTTCAAACTCCCATGGGCTCATCATGAAAGACTGGTGGGGGAGGGGCGAGCGACTTCATGAACTAGGCCTAGTAGCAAAACAAAGTCCCAATATTTCACAGTGCTGTTGTCATGCTGCCAAAGTGATTCTCTGATGTTTCTGCCCATAGGCAAATCATCAGTTTTGCAAGTGCAGAGCATGTTGGGAATGTCAGTTAATTACACTGCTGGTTGTCCAGGCCTTGGCTGCAGTGACTTGGCTATATGTAATTAGAGAATCACTTATCTCTTGGAAGCACCTTGAATTAGTGGCTGGGGTTGTTTGACTTCATATCCTCCATAACTCATCCTCTATAGAGAATTACCTTTTATCACCTAGGCCTAGTTCACATTTTTCAGGCAGCTCAATGTGCCCTATACAAGATCATAGTGTCACATGGCCGTAATCTTTATTTCTTTCTGGTACATTTGTTTTGATTTTGACAAAATCATTTCCCTTGTAATCAAAAGAGATTTGCATATAACAGTTTGTAATGTTTTTTATTTTCACCTTTATTTAACCAGGTAGGCCAGTTGAGAACAAGTTCTCATTTACAGCTGCAACCTGGCCAAGATAAAGCAAAGCAGTGTGACAAAAACAACAACACAGGGTTACACATGGGATAAGCAAACTTACAGTCAATAACACAAAATAAAAATCTATGTACAGTGTGTGCACATGTAGTAAGATTAGGGAGGTAAGGCAATAAATAGGCCATTGTGGCAAAATAATTACAATTTAGCATTTCACTGGAGTGATAGATGTGCAGATGATGATATGCAAGTAGAGTTACTGGGGTGCAAAAGAGCAAAAAAATAAATAACAATATGGGGATGAGGTAGTTGGGTGTGCTATTTACAGATGGGCTGTGTACAGGTACAATGAAAGATGCTCTGACAGCTGATGCTTAAAATTAGTGAGGGAGATGTAAATCTCCAGCTTCAGTGATTTTTGCAATTCGTTCCAGTCATTGGCAGCAGATAACTGGAAGGAAAGGCGGCCAAAGCAGGTGTTGGCTTTGGGGATGACCAATGAGATATACCTGCTGGAGCGTGTGCTACGGGTGGGTGTTGCTATGGTGACCAGTGAGCTGAGATAAGGCAGGGCTTTACCTAGCAAAGACTTATAGATGACCTGGAGCCAGTGGGGTTGGCAACGAATATGTAGCGAGGGCCAGCCAACGAGAGCATACAGGTCGCAGTGGTGGGTAGTGTATGGGGCTTTAGTGACAAAACGGATGGCACTGTGATAGCCTGCAATACCGGTCAAAAGTTTTAGAACACCTACTCATTCAAGGGTTTTTCTTTTTTTGTACTATTTTACATTGTAGAATAATGGTGAAGACATCAAAACGATAAAATAACACATATGGAATCATGTAGTAACCAAAAAAATTGTTAAACAAATACAAATATATTTTATATTTGAGATTCTTCAAAGTAGCCACCCTTTGCCTTGATGACAGCTTGGCACATTCTTGGTATTCTCTCAACCAGCTTCATGAGGTAGTCACCTGGAATGCATTTCAATTAAAAGGTGTGCCTTGTTCAAAGTTAATTTCTGGAATTTCTTCCCGCGTTTGAGCCAATCAGTTGTGTTGTGACAAGGTAAAGGGGTATACGGAAGATAGCTCTATTTGGTAAAAGACCAAGTCCATATTATGGCAAGAACAGCTCAAATAAGCAAAAAGAAACGACAGTCCATCATTACTTTAAGACATGAAGGTCAGTCAATATGGAACATTTCAACAACTTTGAAAGTGTCTTCAAGTGTAGTCGCAAAAACAATCAAGTGCTATGCTGAAACTCTCCCATGAGGACCGCCACAGGAAAGGAAGACCCAAAGTTCGTTACAGTTACCTGCCTCAGAAATTGCAGCCCAAATAAATGCTTCACAGAGTTCAAGTAACAGACACATGTCAACATCAACTGTTCAGAGGAGACTGCGTGAATCAGGCCTTCATGGTCAAATTGCCAAAAATAAACCACTACTAAAGGACACCAATAAGAAGAAGATACTTGCTTGGGCCAAGAAACACGAGCAATGGACATTAGACCGGTGGAAATTTGTCCTTTGGTCTGGAGTCCAAATTGGAGATTTTTGGTTCCAACTGTCATGTCTTTGTGAGACGAGGTGTGGGTGAACGGATGATCTCTGCATGTGTATTTTCCACCTTAAAGCATGAATGCGGAGGTGTTATGGTGTGGGTGTGCTTTGCTGGTGACACTGTCTGCGATTTATTTTGAATTCAAGGCAAACTTAACCAGCATGGCTACCTCAGCATTCTGTAGCGATACGCCATCCCATCTTGTTTGGGCTTAGTGGGACTATAATTTGTTTTTCAACAGGACAATGACCCAACACACCTCCAGGCTGTGCAAGGGCTATTTTTTCACCACAAAGGAGAGTGGTGGAGTGCTGCATCAGATGACCTGGCCTCCACAATCCCCCGACCTCAACCAAATTGAGATGTTTTTTTGATGAGTCGGACCGCAGAGTGAAGGAAAAAGGCAGCCAACAAGTGCTCAGCATATGTGGGAACTCCTTCAAGACTGTTGGAAAAGCATTCCAGGTGAAGCTGGTTGAGAGAACGCCAAGAGTGGACAAAGATCTCATCAATGCAAAGGATGGCTACTTGAAGAATCTCAAATATAAAATATATTTTGACATGTTTAACACTTTTTTGATTACTACATGATTCCAAATGTGTTATTTCATAGTGTTGATGTCTTCACTATTATTCTACAATGTAGAAAATATTAAGAATAAAGAAAAACCCTTGAATGAGCAGGTGTGTCCAAACTTTTGTGTAGATATATATTTTTTTAACCTTTATTTAACTAGGCAAGTCAGTTAAGAACGAATTCTTATTTTCAATGACGGCCTAGGAACAGTGGGTTAACTGCCTGTTCAGCGGCAGAACGAAGATATACAGTGGGGCAAAAAAGTATTCAGTCAGCCACCAATTGTGAAAGTTCTCCCACTTAAAAAGATGAGAGAGGCCTGTAATTTTCATCATAGGTACACTTCAACTATGACATACAAAATGAGAAAAAAAATCCAGGAAATCACATTGCAGGATTTTTTTATGAATTTATTTGCCAATTATGGTGGAAAATAAGTATTTGGTCACCTAAAAACAAGAAAGATTTCTGGCTCTCACAGACCTGTAACTTCTTCTTTAAGAGGCTCCTCTGTCCTCCACTCGTTACCTGTATTAATGGCACCTGTTTGAACTTGTTATCAGTGTAAAAGACACCTGTCCACAACCTCAAACAGTCACACTCCAAACTCCACTATGGCTAAGACCAAAGAGCTGTCAAAGGACACCAGAAACAACATTTTAGACCTGCACCAGGCTGGGAAGACTGAATCTGCAATAGGTAAGCAGCTTGGTTTGAAGAAATCAACTGTGGGAGCAATTATTAGGAAATGGAAGACATACAAGACCACTGATAATCTCCCTCGATCTGGGGCTCCACGCAAGATCTCACCCTGTGGGGTCAAAATCATCACAAGAACGGTGAGCAAAAATCCCAGAACCACACGGGGGGACCTAGTGAATGACCTGCAGAGAGCTATGACCAAAGTAACAAAGCCTTCCATCAGTAACACACTACGCCGCCAAGGACTCAAATCCTGCAGTGCCAAACATGCCAGTACATGTCCAGGGCCGTCTGAAGTTTGCTAGAGAGCATTTGGATGAACCAGAAGAAGATTGGGAGAATGTCATATGGTCAGATGAAACCAAAATATAACTTTTTGGTAAAAACTCAACTCGTCGTGTGTGGAGGACAAAGAATGCTGAGTTGCATCCAAAGAACACCATACCTACTGTGAAGCATGGGCGTGGAAACATCATGCATTGGGGCTGTTTTTCTGCAAAGGGACCAGGACGACTGATCCGTGTAAAGGAAAGAAAAAATGGGGACATGTATCGTGAGATTTTGAGTGAAAACCTCCCTCCATCAGCAAGGGCATTGAAGATGAAACGTGGCTGGGTCTTTCAGCATGACAATGATCCCAAACCGCCCGGGCAATGAAGGAGTGGCTTCGTAAGAAGCATTTCAAGGTCCTGGAGTCCACAGTACCCTGTGTATTTATGGAAATGAGGAACATATAATCTTTTTTTTTTACACTAAATATATTTCAAAAATATACCTGATACAATAAGAAAATGTATATATGATTTCATTCTAAGAATAAAATGTGAAATTTGACAATACATTTTTTACACGGATTCAAAAGTTTGGAGTATCTTTGTCGATTTTCAGACTGTTGCATTTATTAGAATAGTTTTTAAACAATTAGCTTTTTGGTCTTAATTTAAGGTTTGTGTTAGGCATACGGTTAGGAGTGGGGTTAAGGTTAGTGTTAGGTTTAAAATACAATTTTAAGATGAGAAATTGAAGATATAGGCAGGGTTTACTTTGTGGCTGCGGTAACTTTTGATGACCCCTACAGTAGGGTACTGCACCATTGAGATTTGAGGCCCTGTCAAACGTGCTTCAGAACAGAAAGGACAGAACATAACATTGGGAAAGAGGGGAGGAGTGAACAAAGAATTACAGAGTTAGTGAGAGGAGAATAGAGGAGTGAGGGGCTGGAGGTGAAAGGGAGGGAGTTTGTGTCATGATTTAGGGATACAGGGATGATTGTGTGTAAGGGATATGAGGATGACATGGCCAGAATTCCAGCATTGGCTTTGAAGCTCTATGGGCAATGCTCCATTCCTGAGAGTCAGCACAGTGTTTATTTAATTGGAGTGTCCTTCTGTCATTACTGCAGGGTCATCGTCCCTTCAGACAGATGTTACAGTAACTAATGAGAAGCTGGGCTCTCTTTATGAGGTTAAAGTTGACCCTACCCCCCTTCTCTCCTTATCCTTTACCCCCTCCATCCTGCCTAACCAAACCCTCCTCAGAGCACAAAGGGTCAACTTTAATCTGCTGTGTGTGTGTCTGTGTGTGTGTGAGAGAGGACAGGTCTCAGCTGTACCACTGATTTTGAATCACCTTGACCTGCTCCTTGGACTTCTTTAGGGAGAAAAAAATGTGTGTACACATAACTTTTGGCTCCCTCTCCGAATGGGCTCCTTTTCATTTCTTCAAACGTGTCCAAATGGCCAACTGCCAATGAAGCTGTTCTTTTCACTCAGCCCTATACTTTGGCAGGCAATAGTCCAACTCACCTCTCACTTCACCTGGAAGCTGTAATCATGCTTTTTGGCATGGACATTCGTAATCAAGTAAAAGTTTCGCTGGCTTTGTCGAGGAAGACACATTTTCCAATGCATTTCTAATTCATCAATGGTTTCTGTATTGGGAGATTTGAAGAAATATTGCAGGTAGGGGAATCTGAGATTGGTTTGTAATCCTCAGATTATCATTTTTGTGATTGAGGATAAAATCTTTGTCTGGCAAAACCTGCAGGGATTGAAGTGATTCAGTCTAGGCCTAACCTATATGTTTTGATACACAACATTCTAATTGAGTTAGCTGTTAAACAACCAGGATGTTGTGCTCTTTTCTTTTATTCTGCACTTTGTTGGTGGTTAGAGAGCCAACACCCCAATGCCAGACCCCATGGATATCCCCTGTGGTTTTAACGTCACACACACACACACATATACAACCTCCTAAAAGGCCCTTTGTTGCAACACACTGTATGACACTGCCCAATCCCTGAGTGAATTTACATGGAGGCTCGTATTCACAGTAAACCATGAGCAATGAAACAATGCCCGGCATTGATGCAACCACTGTTAATACTCCAAATACGTAACAGAAAACGTTTTTTAAATTTTTAAAAAGTTGTCACATCAAGAGTGTTTTATGTACATGATGAAGATTGTCCTTGTCTAAAGTCTGTCCCTTGGGTCTCTATCGCTGCAGGTCTGGAGCTAGAAGTGGGACGGTATTTGGGAGGCATGAGTGGTACGGTCCGTCAGATCAGTGTGGTGTTGGACCCAAGCATCCCCTATTTCCTGCGGGTGGACTGGGCCTAAGACCTGGGTGCTGGTTTCACTCTCGCCCTCAGTGACGGCAGCTCGTCCTGGATCGGAGAAGGTAAGGGCTAGATGCGGCTTACACAAGCATGTATGTAGATGCGCACACACACACACACACACACACACACACACACACACACACACACACACACACACACATACACACACACACAGACACACACACACATGGTAGAGGCCCGACTCCTTCACCATCCTCCAGACTGTGTTGTCACCAGGTGTGTTTGGGGTTCTCTTCATAAGGCTTCTTAAGTAGGCACCTGGCCCAACTATGTACCTCGACTCATAGCACTGTGACTGCAGGTCTGTTAGCCAGAGGGACAGCAGCGGGCTTGTTTCATCATCCATATTCACTCATATGGTGCAGCTTACAGGTGTATTACATTGATGAAGCCTTACAAGGCCTGTCTTTGTGTGTGTGTGTGTGTGTGTGTGTGTGTGTGTGTGTGTGTGTGTGTGTGTGTGTGTGTGTGTGTGTGTGTGTGTGTGTGTGTGTGTGTGTGTGTGTGTGTGTGTGTGTGTGTGTGTGTGTGTGTGTGCGTGCGTGCGTGCGTACACGAGAGTGTGTGTGTGTGTGTTGAGGGGTGTCCGAGTGAATGCCACACTGTGTCTTTCAACTAAGAAGTTACTTAGTGCACCATTTGTTTTGTGTCATTTAGGAATGGCAACAAAGCACTGCTATGTTTGCTTTCATGTACACATGGAACATAGCTACTCTCTTCTCTGGCTGTCCATCTGGGAGATGACAGGCAGTAACGGCATTGTGACAGATATGCACGTGCATGTGTGAGTGTGTGTGTGTTTGAACCTGTGTTAATTGGCACCCTGGCCCCTTGGAGAGCAGTTAATGATCTTCTCCTTGGGTTCCTTGCATGCTTTCCTTAAAGCTGGAATTCTTAATTGGTGAGACTGCCACGTCTGTTTGGGATGTTACAACAACAAAGAACATACTGAAAATATCGTAGCACGTGCGATAGGACAGCAGTGTACTGATTTTTAGATTTTTTTCACACTGCCAAATGCCCCTCTACATTGTTTTTATCAACAAAACAAAAACAATAGCAAAGGCGCTGGGGCAAACAGTGGTGCTGTTTACCATAATGCACATTTTCCCCTAATCTTTAAGCCTCCTTTATACATGCATTTAAAGTATGCATTGTCCTTCCAGTGAGACTTCGGTATAGTCACGTCAGCAATTTTATACAACTCCAGTCCTATTTACTGGCATCAATATCATTGACTGGCCAGTCCACACACCTACATGTAGGTAGCTAAGTAGAATCTCTGATTGAAAAGTGAGGATCAATGCCAGAAGAAACCTTGGGGACTAAAGTTGTGTCTTCTTGTTTTAACCCCTGCTTTGTACTCTTACAGTACCAGAGGAGGAGATGACTGGGAAAGCCACAGAGTTGGGAGTGAAAAGGGAGAAATATGTGGAAGATCTTCATCAGGCACTGACCGGAGGAGGAGAAAGCAAAAGAGGAAGAGGAAGAGTGGCAGAAAAGGAGGAGTACCTGTTCCACCTCTCCTCTGACCACGGTTGTCTGTCGTATGACAAGAAGACCCAGAGAGGCGTTTTGGTAAGTGTCAGCCATGGCTACTATAGCATGACACCCCACACGACTCCTTCCCTTTCAGATGGAGATACAGGCTACATCCCAATGTTTATGCTAACATACCAGGTAGAATAGTAGCCCAATCCACTGCTTGTTTTTACTCATACAGATGTAGGATATGAATTTGATCACACTGTTGCAGGAGAACTTTCCTGCAATACAGGACATTTAAAACATATAGTTCATTTCAAGTTTAAAAAGTATTCTGTAGTTTGTAAATTCCACTTTGAAATTTCAGACTTGATTATACCTTACGAAAAATGTATCCACCCCTACAAAAATGTCAATTTTTTTATAATTCACATTTCTTGTTGCTGCAGATTTATTTTCCTGCTGTAGCAAACTGGTCCAAATGAAGATCCTACATCTGTACTACTCCTGGACCAATGGAGAGTTTCCATTGAACATTCTTTTTAGTCAAGGATTTGAAAGCCGGCTTAATCTGGGCCTGTGAACATGTCCCCAAATGTAAACGGTTACTAGGCCTAATGGCTCTCATTGCAAGATCCTCTAGTCTTCTGGTTTCCCATAGGGTTTTCTTATGTGCGGCTCAATTTGTTTGACCACACACTTCATTTCCCATGATGCCCCAAGGACGTAGGTCACTAGCCACACACAAAACATACACAGGAAGTCACTAAGAGGGTTTACAAGGGGCTGTTTAAAGATAAGATGTATTGTTTCTCCACAATCCAGGATAAAGAAGGTTGTGTTCCCTTGAGGGCCACTTGAGGAGAAATCAAGATAACAATCTGGCAATTTATTACCCATCTTATCAGAACAGAATGGTTTAGTCCCTGTGTGTAAATCATGCATAGAAATCAATGGGGGATTTGTGAGAACATTCTTAGTCTTTGCACAGATCTCAAGGTAGGATTTGGTCCATATTGTCCTGTGAGTGGGTGTTTAAAGCCCTGGGGGCCAGGTCACTGGGTGTCCTGGGACCCCTGTCCTGGTAGAGAGAGGGAGGGCTGGAGGGTAAGAAGCTCTGTTAGCAGGGGCCATAAATAACCTGTTTATGAACTAGGGCCGGCTCCATCTAAGACGATGTGAGACAAAAGGTCAGTTACAGAGGACTAATACAAACTGTGTGTGTGTGTGTGTGTGTGTGGTAGGCCTTTGTTGAGGATTCCTGGGGTCTGTTTGCATTAAACTTTAACAACTTAGCTGGGTTATCACCTGCTTCTTTTCTTAGCTCTTTTTTCTCTCTCTCTTTCTTTTTCAACACACACAGAAGTTGAAAGTATAACATGTCTTCTTAGCAAGATAATTGTAGGGTACAAAAGTGACTAAGATGAGGCAAGTTTCCTTCGGGAGCACAAGAAAGGAGAAGAAAGAGTACAAAACAGATGTTAAACTTAACCTGACATTAATATCTGATGCACATGACCCCTAGAAGTTGTAATGATACACTATATATAATATAAGGTTTTGCTGTTAAACTGCTCTTAAGCAGGTGTTTTAGATGAGTTACTCTGACATCAAACTCCTAACGGTGCATTTTATAGCCTCACCATTGCTGGTGGAAAAGATCAAGCTTTTAAATCGACTTGAAGATTGTGTATTAGCAAACATTGCTAATGTATTAGCATTAGCAATGTTTTTAATACTGTTATTATGGTAGTTCATGACACAGTATGCTCTTGATATTGATATTGCTGGTGTTAAGTCACTGTTGGAAATATTAACTAAAATTTTTTCAGAGAGAGAGAGGGAGAGGGAGAGGGAGAGGGAGAGAGTGTCTCTTGCCAGGTGGTTAACAGTCTACACCTGTTGCTTCAGAGTCTGAGGTAGCATTGTGGCACCAGGTGATATTCCTCATTTTGGCTTGAATGTCCACAGCAGCTTGCCCAATCATTATGTCAACACAGCGTCCCTTCACACTAGTGATTGTATGATATAGCTATGTAAAGTCCGGAGTGTTTGCAAAAGAAACGACCTGGGTGCTATTGCTATCACATTCACTATGCTCGTAACTCTGATCTCGGATCAGGAACCCTGATCACACAATCTATTAATCTATAGGCGCACACACCCAGTCTCTGCTGAATAGGGGACTATCTCTGTAAAATGTGTAACTTTTTATATTGCCTGTAAATGTTAAGTTAACAACAGTACTCAGTAGTGTGGTCTAGTTGACAATGAGAACAGTGACAGATAGCTGTAAAGAGTGGTGTGTGGAGTGATGAATCACGCTTCACCATCTGGCAGTCTGACGGACGAATCTGAGGTTGGCGTATGCCAAGAGAACACTAGCTGCCCGAATGCATAGTGCCAACTGTAAGGTTTGGCGGAGGATGAGTAATGGCCTGGGGCTGTTTTTCATGGTTCAGGCTAGGCCCTTTAGTTCCAGGGAAGGGAAATCTTAATGCTACACCTTTGGGATGAATTGGAACGCCGATTGCGAGCCAGGCCTAATCACCCAACCTCACTAATGCTCTTGTGGCTGAATGGAAGTAAGTCCCCGCAACAATGTTCCAACATCTAGTGGAAAGCCTTCCCAGAAGATGTTATATACTCTCCTTCTTAAGCATTGTCACCCGTTGCTTGCATTGATTTCAAGCATAGTTACACATACTGTGAATGCGTTCATATGCATATTGATTTGTTGGGCTTCAGTAAAGAAGTCCTGTGTACTATGGTATGTTGGACTATACTCTTGTAGAGCCTCCCTACGTTATGAATCACTCTTTACCCTTCTACACAATGCACTAGCCACTGTATGCTTTTTCCCCATTCGCACAAACTGCCATGCCTGGGGGAAAATAGCACCCCCATGTTCAGTATATGGCACACACTCCACACTACGTTCCCTCATGACAGGCCTGCCTGAGTTGTCACCATTCCACACAGACCACAGGCTGATGTGTGGCTGATGTTGTTGGCTAGCCTAGCTGAGGGGGGAACACCCTGACTGTCACTGCTCCTCTTATTCCCAGAGGACAGGGCAGGTCCAGGAGCATCCAGTCCCAGGGAATTCCCAGAGGCTTCCTATGGAAGCTCTCCAATATTTTGAGGTTTTGCGTGTTGAGTCACTTCTCTCATACCCTCTCATACCCATTGAAAGATGGCACCGGAAGAAATGGCAGCAGTTGTACGGGCACCCAACCAATTGTGCTATTATGTGGGGTTTTTTTTGCGTTATTTGTTACTTATTTTATACATATTATTTCTGCCACTATCTTACAGCAAAAAAAGAGCTTATGGATATCAGGACAGCGATCACTCACCTCGGATAAGAAGAAACATTTTTATTCAACAAGCAGGACGCACAAGACAATCTCCTAACACCCGACAAGGCCAACATCCCAGTTATCTGCAAGAGGAAGAGATGCAGGTACAGAGGACACAGAGTGGGATGCCTCGTGAGGATCCGCAGAAAGCGAGTGGGAAAGCTGCCGTTACCGTCAATATTACTCGCCAACGTGCAATCATTGGACAATAAATTAGACAAGGTACAATCACGAATATCCAACCAACGGGTCATCAAAAACTGTAATATCCTATGTTTCACGGAATCGTGGCTGAATGATGACATGGATATTCAGCTTGCGGGATATACGCAGCACCGGCAAGACGAGGGAGGGCAGTCTGTGCATATTTGTAAACAACAGCTGCTACACGAAATCCAAGGAAGTCTCTAGATTTTTCTCTCCTGAAGTAGAGTATATTGTGATAAATTGCAGGCCACACTACTTGCCTAGTGAGTTTTCAGTTATACTTTTCGTGGCTATGTATTTACCACCACAGACAGATGCTGGCACTAAGACTGCACTCAGTCAGCTGTATAAGGAAATAAGCAAACAGGAAACCATTCACCCAGAGGTGGTGCTCCTAGTGGCCAGAGACTTTTATGCAGGGAACCTTAAATCAGTTCTCCCAAATGTTAAATGTGCAAGAAGAGTGGAAAAAATTCTAGATCACATGTACTCCACACAGAGACGCGAACAAATCTCTCCTTCGCCCTATATTTGGTAAATCCGACCACAACTCTATCCTCCTGATTCCTGCTGACAAGCAACAATTAATGCAGGAATCACCAGTGACTCGGTCTATAAAAAAGTGGTCAGATGAAGCAGATGCTAAACTACAGGACTGTTTTGCTATCACAGACTGGAACATGTTCCGGGATTCTTCCGATGGCATTGAGGAGTTCACCACATCAGTCACTGGCTTTATCAATAAGTGCATCGAGGACGTCATCCCCATAGTGACTGTACGTACACACCCCAACCAGAAACCATGGATTACAGGCAACATTCGCACTGAGCTAAAGGGTAGAGCTGCAGCTTTCAAGGTGCACGATTCTAACCCCGAAGCTTATATGAAATCCTGCTATGACCTGCGACGAACCATCAAACAGGCAAAGTGTGAATAAAGGGCTAAGATTGAACTATACTACACCGGCTCCGGTGCTCGTCTTATGTGGAAGGGCTTGCAAACTATTACAGACTACAAAGGGAAGCACAGCCGCGAGCTTCCCAGTGACACGGCGGATTACCAGGATGTGTGCTCCGGGCTTGTGCTGACCAACTGGCAGGTGTCTTTACTGACATTTTCAACATGTCCCTGATGGAGTCTGTAATACCAACATGTTTCAAGCATATCACCATAGTCCCTGTGCCGAAGAACACAAAGGCAACCTGCCTAAATGTCTACAGACCCGTAGCACTCACATCCGTAGCCATGAAGTGCTTTGAAATGCTGGTAATGGCTCACATTAACACCATTATCCCAGAACCCTAGACCCATTCCAATTTGCATACCGCCCAAACAGATTCACAGATGATGCAATCTCTATTGCACTCCACACTGCCCTTTCACACCTGGACTAAAGGAACACCTATGTGAGAATGCTATTCATTGATTACAGCTCAGCGTTCAACACCATAGTACCCTCAAAGCTCATCACTAAGCTAAGGATCTTGGAACTAAACATCTCCCTCTGCAACTGGATCCTGGACTTCCTGATGGGCCGCCCCCAGCTGGCGAGGGTAGGTAGGAACACGCTGATCCTCAACACTGGAGCCCCCCAGAGGTGTGTGCTCAGTCCCCTCCTGTACTTCCTGTTCACCCACGACTGCATGGCCAGGAACGACTCCAACACCATCATTAAATATGCAGACGACACAACAGTGGTAGGCCTGATCACCGACAATGATGAGACAGCCTATAGGGAGGAGGTCAGAGACATGGCCGGGTGGTGCCAGAATAACAACCTATCCCTCAACGTAACCAAGACTACAGAGATGATTGTGGACAACAGGAAAAGGAGGACCGAACACGCCCCCATTCTCTCCGACGGTGCTGTAGTGGAGCGGATTGAAAGCTTCAAGTTCCTTGGTGTCCACATCACCAACAAACTAGAATGGTCCAAACACACCAAGACAGTCGTAAAGAAGGCATGACAAAGCCTATTCCCCTCAGGAAACTAAAATTATTTGGCATGGGTCCTTAGATCCTCAAAAGGTTCTACAGCTGCAATATCGAGAGCATCCTGATTGGTTGCATCACTGCCTGGTACGGCAATTGCTTGGCCTCCGACCGCAAGGCACTTAAGAGGGTTGTGCGTACGGCCCAGTTCATCACTGGGGCTAAGCTGCCTGCCATCCAGGACCTCTACACCAGGCGGTGTCAGAGGAAGGCCCTGAAAATTGTCAAAGACCCCAGCCAACCCAGTCATAGACTGTTCTCTCTACTACCGCATGGCAAGCGGTACCGGAATGCCAAGTCTAGGACAAAAAGGCTTTTCAACAGTTTTTACCCCCAAGCCATAAGACCCCTGAACAGGTAATCAAATGGCTACCCTGACTATCTGCATTGTGTGCCCAAACTCTATTTTTTGCTGCTGATACTCTCTGTTTATCATATATGCATAGTCACTTTAACTATACAATCATGCATGTACATACTACCTCAATTGGCCCGACCAACCAGTGCTTCCGCACATTGGCTAACCAAGCTATCTGCATTGTGTCCCGCCACCCACCAACCCTTCTTTTACGCTACTGCTACTCTCTGTTCATCATATATGTATAGTCACTTTAACCATATCTACATGTACATACTACCTCAATCAGCCCGACTAACCGGTGTCTGTATGTAGCCTCGCTACTCTTATAGCCTCGCTACTGTATATAGCCTCGCTACTGTATATAGCCTCGCTACTGTATATAGCCTCGCTACTGTATATAGCCTTGCTACTGTATACAGCCTCGCTACTGTATATAGCCTCGCTACAGTATATAGCCTCGCTACTGTATATAGCCTCGCTACTGTACATAAGCCTCGCTACTGTATATAGCCTCGCTACTGTATATAGCCTCGCTACTGTATATAGCCTCGCTACTGTATATAGCCTCGCTACTGTATATAGCCTCGCTACTGTATACAGCCTCGCCGCTGTTATTTGTTTGTCTTTAGACTGTTTCTTTTATGTCTTTACTTACCTATTGTTCACCTAATACCTTTGTTGCACTATTGGTTAGAGCCTGTAAGTAAGCATTTCACTGTAAGGTCTACACCTGTTGTATTCGGCGCACGTGACAAATACATTTTGATTTGACCCATGACTTGTGGCAAGGGCATTCTTGCAGCCGCTCACTTGCATGCATTGCCCAGAGCCATATATTTAGAAGAATACCTACAGTACACTGCACTTGACACATGTTCAGGTTCTCTTGTTTGGATCTTCAGTTGATTCATTGATGCTCCTCTGTGAAAGTATTACTTGAACGAATTGAGATGTGCTAGTTCGGTGTTGAGGTGAAGTTGGATACTATCAGGATATTGTCAGCAACATCATCTGTCAGGGGTTCTAGAGAACTAACAGGCTGGGGGATAACTGCTTTACCGTGTCAGACAAATCCTTTTTTTATATACGTATATACAGTACCAGTCAACAGTTTGGACACACCTACTCATTCAAGGGTTTTTCTTTATTTTGACCATTTTCTACACTGTAGAATAATAGTGAAGACATCAAAACTATGAAATAACACATGTGGAATCATGTAGTAATCAAGAAAGTGTTAAACAAATCAAAAATATATTTTATATTTGAGATTCTTCAAAGTAGCCACCCTTTGCCTTGATGACAGCTTTGCACGCTCAACCTTTGGTCTGAGAGAGAGGACAAACATAATGTTTTTGCGGATTATGATGCTTCCTATTGGATTTATATGGACTAGGAAAGTTCCCTGTCCTTTTCTTTGCGCTACATTAACTCACATTAAATATTGTACTTATCCATATTATGACTAGAATATACATGGCCTTTCTCACTGTGTTGCCAGTATCCATGCTATTGTACTACTGTAGGGTGTCTAAAGGTCCATATCATGTCCAACCCATTCTATACCAATGATACCACTGTCTCATCTAGCTGTCTCTACTGGGCGTGGAGCTGCTCCAACGCCTGCTTCTGTGGCAGAAAAGAGGAAGAACAGCGAAGGAAACTAAAGAAAACAGTGTGATTGAAATCAAAATGAATTGTCCCCACCCAGCCCAAAACCAAACACGTCTGTGAATACCACAGATACGTCATTGTTGGCAAACAGTCATATAGTGGTGCCCTTGTCTAGGGTGCTGTGGCTTTTGTTAGGCAGGATGCATTGATAGATACGCAGGGCGACTTGACTGTTGAGCTTGCCAACCGAAACAGACAAGCTCTGATTCAGGTAACACTGCAAGGAAAATGTCTAGATGTCTGTTTTACTTAAAGAACTGCAGATAATGTCTTACTAAGAACATGTTCAGTGATGGGCAGAACAAGTAGTGGTGAAATCCAGAATCATTTCAGTCCTAATCCAGACCCCTCTCGGATACAATAGTATCCTCTCCAAGAAATAATGTTGTCCCGTTTTGTGCTTTCATTTTCACAGTTTTGTGTAGTGGTGCAATGACGCTAATTTGTGTTTGGATAAATCGCTAAACCAACAAAAGCAGACCGGGACAAGAGTGACTGAAAAGTAGGACAATTAATACAACTCAAATTGTGTATTTGGTTGCAAATTACAAAGAAATTGAGACGGACAGTTCTGTATGACAATTGGAAGAAAGCTGAAAATGAAGATTCTCCAGACCACAATGGAGGACACAATTTAGGACTAATCCATGTGGTCTGTCTGGGTGTCCATCATTCATCTTTTTGTCTGTTTGCACAAGTTGCACTTACAGATATTTGTTAAAGAACTGCAGTCATTTTGACATGCAGATTTCTCCCACAATCTTCCTGGAGTCTTTCTGGTACAATCAGAAATGTGACCCAATAGTGTCATCGTGTTCCATGGCACACACTAAACTGTTTAGAAAGCCTCAAAATATCAGTCTTTATCAGGGCATTGCCGCCTCTCACTTCCGTCTCATTATCTTCCCCACAGCCTCTGCAAGGTGGATCTGCTGCTGACAGGGCAAGCTTTCCGCTAGTTGCCCAAGCTTCCCATAATAAAGACCCCCTCCCACCCCAAAACACACACACGGTGCTATACGATCACACACACACACGTATGCACACACACACACACACACACACACACACACACACACACACACACATTGAGCTAGGAAAGGGGTATATGGCTATGATTAATGGTTGCGTGGGCTCCAATAGTAGTCCTGTCTGTTGTAATAATGTGTACTGTCTACTAAGTCCTGTCTGTTGTAATAATATATACTGTCTATTAAGTCCTGTCTGTTGTAATAATATATACTGTCTATTAAGTCCTGTCTGTTGTAATAATATATACTGTCTATTCAGTCCTGTGTGTTGTAATAATGTGTACTCTCTACTAAATCATGTCTGTTGTAGTAATATATACTCTCTACTAAATCCTGTCTGTTGTAATGTGTACTGTCTACTAAGTCCCGTGTACTGTCTACTAAGTCCCGTCTGTTGTAATAATGTGTACTGTCTACTAAGTCCTGTCTGTTGTAATAATATATACTGTCTATTAAGTCCTGTCTGTTGTAATAAAAATACTGTCTATTAAGTCCTGTCTGTTGTAATAATATATACTGTCTATTCAGTCCTGTCTGTTGTAATAATAATACTGTCTATTCAGTCCTGTCTGTTGTAATAATATATACTGTCTATTCAGTCCTGTCTGTTGTAATAATGTGTACTCTCTACTAAATCATGTCTGTTGTAGTAATATATACTCTCTACTAAATCCTGTCTGTTGTAATGTGTACTGTATATTAAGCAATTAATGGGGTTTCACCTTGCGGACTCTGCAACAGGGTCATTTTCCTTAAAGTTTCTTATATCACAGTATGGATGAAATTGCTTAACTTTTTGGAAAACCAAAGGATGTCTAGATTATCAAGTAGACTTTGCCTTTATGAATGAGTTCATTGTGTCCCTGCTCCCAGTGTAACCAGGGTGACTTCAGGACATTCACTTGGGAGTTGGATGCTCCCAGTGTAACCAGGGTGACTTCAGGACATTCACTTGGGAGTTTAATGCTCCCAGTGTAACCAGGGTGACTTCAGGACATTCACTTGGGAGTTGGATGCTCCCAGTGTAACCAGGGTGACTTCAGGACATTCACTTGGGAGTTGGATGCTCCCAGTGTAACCAGGGTGACTTCAGGACATTCACTTGGGAGTTGGATGCTCCCAGTGTAACCAGGGTGACTTCAGGACATTCACTTGGGAGTTGGATGCTCCCATAAGGAATGCCTTGTTCCCCTCTATGCCCACTATGTGTTTCCATTTTCACTCATTATCCCTTTGTTATCCAGTCCTACATTCCACCTCCCCTCCCTGCTGCTGACCTTCTGTTCTGGGCACTGACTGTCTGGACTAGGTCTATATATATATATATATATATATATATATATATATATATATATATATATATATATATATATATATATATTAATATATACATACATACATACACACACACACACACACACACACACACACACACACACACACACACACAAGGGAATCCCCTCAGACACTTACACTGATTAGCACTAGTTTATGCCTCTGATTGAAGCAGAGTGGTGTGGGTGTGTACTGTGGGCAGCCATACCCAAAGATCTAGATACCATCTAGATACCATATAGAAAAAGTAGGTATCCCAACTCCAGTCTTCCCCCCCTCTACTCTTTTCCTTAGGCTATTACCCTCCCCTCACCCCCCCATCAGTTCCTCTCATACCTCATACCTCTCATTCCTTACTCTGTTATTGACGTGAGGGGGGCTGACAGGAGAAGCTGGTAAAGAAAAGCCTGGGCCCAGTTTTTCAAAAGTTATCTACCTGTATTTCGCCTATCGGATAGGTTGCATATAAATACAACGAATAGAACAGGCAAAAATGTTTTCACTTGTTTGGGACTCCTGTTCTATTCATTCTATTTCTATGCATTTCATTCTCTCCAATAAAACTGAGCCCTGGCGTATTGTCCTAAGCTGTGCTCCGCACGCTACCGCTGGGATTTATCTGTGTCGGATGTATAAGACAGGGGAATAATGGAAGTGTGTCTGTGTGATGGGCATATGGGCACTGTATGGCGGATGGGTGTACATATACAGTATGTTGGCTGTTATGCCTGTATTGAGAGAGCACATGGAACATGTTTTCTTTAAGGATATATTTCTTAAGGATGTGTGTGTATGGCAGTTGTGTGTTAAACTACAAAGTGGGGAGGTATATTCTGAGTGTCGAAGATGTGTTTGTAAATTTGGACATAGCGGGTTGGGGTAATAAGGCTGGGGTCATAACTGTGTGTGTCTACAAATTGGGGAATGTATGGTATGTATAAGTAATTTTGTATGTGAATGGATTATGCATATCAAGGCCATGTATCTAATAGGATATTTTTACAAACATTTACAAATGTATGTGGTATCCATTAGCTTAGTTCTTTTTTGTCTTTTGTATTCTGAAATGTAACCTTTATTTAACTAGGCCAGTCAGTTAAGAACAAATTCTTTTATACAATGACGGCCTACCAGGGAACAGTGGGTTAACTGCCTTGTTCAGGGGCAGAACAACAGACTTTTACCTTGTCAGCTCGGGGATTCGATCCAGCAACCTTTCGGTTACTGGCCCAACGCTCTAACCACTAGGTTGCCTTCCGTCAAATCCATGGCTTCTGTTCTCCTTTCCCTATTGCTTACACGGTGTAAGTGTAACTTTCAACATGAATCTCATACATTTCTCAAGGATGTCATGTACTTGGACTGTTCAATATTCGTAGAAAATATACCTGGTCTATAGTGTTTCCTTGCAACAATTCCTCACAGAGATGCATCTCAATTGTCTAAAGGACCTTCCTCCCCTTGACCTTCCTTCCCTTGACCTACCTTCCCTTGTATCCTTGCTTCCTTTTCGTTATATTCACTTACAGAAATAACCAGACAGGTGAATGCAAATCTCCCTATTGAATAGCAAGTATATATGTGCTATGAAGTGTGTTCACAGCACTAGCAATATGCAAATGCACAATTCACAAGTTAACAAATTCCACATGAAAACAGAAAGATGTGTTTGCTCTGTCTGAAAGGAGGCCTTTTTTTCAATACCACAGCTCTCTGTGAAAGGGTAGCCTATATCGGTCACACAGGATGGCAGTTCTGGTCCTGCCCAGTTATCTGCCCACACCCTGGCAAGGCCTGGCACACGGCATAGACTTTGACCTTTAGCTTTATCACTGCGTCTCAGAAGGAAAAGAAAAGTAAAGGAATGAGAGAAGCAAGACTTCATCCTGTCCGTCTTTCCATGGAGACTTCATCCTGTCCGTCTTTCCATGGAGACTTCATCCTGTCCGTCTTTCCATGGAGACTTCATCCTGTCCGTCTTTCCATGGAGACTTCATCCTGTCCGTCTTTCCACGGAGACTTCATCCTGTCCGTCTTTCCATGGAGACTTCATCCTGTCCGTCTTTCCCAGGAGACTTCATCCTGTCCGTCTTTCCATGGAGACTTCATCCTGTCCGTCTTTCCATGGAGACTTCATTCTGTGTGTCTTTCCACGGAGACTTCATCCTGTCCGTCTTTCCATGGAGACTTCATCCTGCCCGTCTTTCCATGGAGACTTCATCCTGTCCGTCTTTCCACGGAGACTTCATCCTGTCCGTCTTTCCATGGAGACTTCATCCTGTCCGTCTTTCCCAGGAGACTTCATCCTGTGCGTCTTTCCACGGAGACTTCATTCTGTGTGTCTTTCCACGGAGACTTCATTCTGTGCGTCTTTCCCAGGAGACTTCATCCTGTCGGTCTTTCCACTGAGACTTCACCCTGTCCGTCTTTCCACGGAGACTTCATCCTGTGCGTCTTTCCACGGAGACTTCATCCTGTCCGTCTTTCTGCACCTCTTCTAGTATAATACGATGTGGTGATCCTTTGGGGATTTTCTTAGATGGAGAAATCAACAGTTCCTGAAAGAATGGCTGTTCTGCTCAACAAGTCTGCAATATGTTTTGTTTTTCACGGTGTGCATCACACACACACACACACACACACACACACACACACACACACACACACACACACACACACACACACACTGAGTACGTTTACATGCACAGTAATAATTTGATATTAAACTGATTATGCCAGTAGGCAGATTATGCAATAGTCATGTAAACACCTTACTCTGCTTATCTTAATCGGCATACGTTCAAAATCAAAGTAAACTTACGCCGATTAAAACACCTGGTTTTCAGGGCAGTCTTTATAATTATTAGGACATATAAACACCTTAATCGGTGTTCCAGCAGTGTATTTGATCTGCTCATGTGTTGGCGCCAGCCGGGCGAGCCTCCCTCTAGCGTGAGTGAAGTGAGTTCAGAACAACTGAATGTATGCATCTTAGAAGTAGTTTTCACATACAAGCTTTATATGTCCCAAAAATAACATGGTTGCTGTGGTAGAATGTTTAGTTTGTTTGGTGATTTTCGGCATTGATCCGAGTGCCATCAGGTAGCCTGATTTCAGATGTGTCCATGTAAACAGGATTATTAAGGAAATCGTTCTTGTTCCAAAGCATGTAAACGTTTTAATTTGAACTATTATATTCATCTGACTTTTCACAGTAATCACATTATGTAACCATACTCATTGTTTGCATTAGTCCTGTGATCTTTTGTCTCAAAATGTCTTAGATGGAGCCGGCCCTAGTTCATAAACAGGTTATTTATGGCCCCTGCTAACAGAGCTTCTTATCCTCCAGCCCTCCCTCTCTCTACCAGGACTGGGGTCCCAGGACACCCAGTGACCTGGCCCCCAGGGCTTTAAACACCCACTCACAGGACATTATGGACCCAACATAGCCTAAACACATTACATTGGTCACTGGCAAGAAGGACTTGTGTCAAGGAAACAGTTTGTCGTCAGAATGAGAGGGAGCAGAGAAACAATGTGCACATAATGATCTTCAAAATATAATGAGCTGCAAAACCAACTGAATACAAGAGGCCCAGAACAGGAGTAGCCAAGCTGCAGTCGACTTCAGGGCTCACTCTGACTTGTCAGCAATGCTAAGCGTGTTAGTGTACACAAGGGTTATAGTTTACCCCATGCTATTATGACCTCTTCTACTCCCCTAACCTATCATTATAGTGATAAATGAAACAGAACATCTTACAGGCAGAGTAATGTGAACCAGGGTTGAACCACGGGGTCACAGAGATGTACTGTACTTTACAGTATAGATAGACTGACCTGTGATTAGCTACACTGAGCTGACTGACACGCTGCCCTGGCACGGGGGTGAAGGGGGAGATCTGACGGAAGAAGTGAAGGTTGGTTGGAGCTAAAGTAAGAACAAAGCCTTAAGTGTGACTCAGTGTGACACATCATTCCCTGAACACACGTACACTTTCTAAACCTTTGCTCAGATTCACCTTTGCGCGTTCAGACATGTAACGGTCACTCACACAGACCTGTGTACAAACACCCTCTAGTTAAACAGCTCTCTCATTTGAAACTCTGCACATTACTTTTATCATCTCTTATTAAGAACGCTTACAGTTTCATAGACTCTCAGGCTGTGGGGCTCAGCCTGCATAGGATCAGTCAGTAACATCTTCATTTTGGTCTTATTTTTACGAGGTTGGGAAGCTGTCTTTCAATATAACCTGGGTGGTCTCCTCCGAATCCTGAAGCCATTAGAGCATTGTTAAAGTGCTGATTTACATGGCCATGTCGTAATCAGCCCTCGTTGTTGGGGCTCTTTCACAGCCGTTACATCGGCTGTTTGGCAACACCAAGACCGATGGCAGCGCTTAGGTTAGCAATCACACAAAACAAGGACAGGGAGTCTGAGGGGGGTTAATGTGCATTGTGGTGTTTTAGCTTTGTATTGTCATGTTTTTGAGTGTTGAAAGCTATATAGTTAGTGAACAATAACATATTATGCTGTATATTGAAAACAGAAGAGCATAACTTTGTTTATTGAGAAATGAATGAGGCAGAGCTGTATAAAGGGCCCTATTCGGCAAGCCAAAGTATTGAATAACATATAAACTAAATCAGTGATCTCCAAACACAATGAAATCCTTACAGGAATTAAACATTGATTTTAGTACCATGAAATACAAACACTGGTGGAAAGAAATGTCAAATATTGGACAAAAGTTTGTCCAAAATTGAAATTACTTGCAGAAGTCAGAATAAACTAGCATTGTGCAAGTTAGTTAAATACTGTATAAGAGTGAACTAGCATGGTCTAGTCACAGTAAGAATGAGGAACACTGTGCACATATAACTTCTCCCAAACTTGTGTTCAGGTTTCCTTAAGGTTTCGTATTTTCTGAAAAGTGTGGTGTGCAGGTTTCCTCACAGGTCTGATTTCTCCTTGTGTTTTCTTCTTCTTTGTGAGAGAGAATACACGGGGAGAAAGAGACCAACAGAGAGCAGGAAGGGAAACATAGAGAGAACAGTGATGATGAGGAGTGTCTACTTTGACACGATCAGGTTCACCGTGCCAGGAGAAAACAGCTGTGTGGCCTGCCAGGACAACTCTGGCCTAGACAAAAATTACAAGCATTTAATGAGAGCTTTTGAAGACGCCAGCCTTTATTACAGTGGGTCAACGACCCCAACACAGCCCAGAAAAGATTTAGCACCTTCTGGTTTCCCAACTCATCATGAGGCATTGCATCCTCTTTCTCTATGGGGGAATTTAGACCTGAGGTATGCATACGTAAATTTAACTTAATTCCTTTTTTACACACGTCCCTCTTGAATTTAAGTACGGGGAAATGCATGTATTAATTCTCTCATAATTCCACCACCTTTACACGTGAGGAAACTATGAATAAGGTCCAGCAACCTATCGGTTCCAAGTGGAAAAACATCAACTTTCTTTTTTCTGATAGAAATAACACCATTCTCCATGCACTGTAATTTACAACTTGATAAGAGCTATTAATAAGACCTAGGTAAATGAGTAATCTGTTTGGATAAGGGGATTGTAAATATAAAATTACACTTGTTTTAGATCTATTTTAACTTATGTGGTGGAAACAAATGTGAAGCCAGTCATATCACACACACACACACACACACACACACACACACACACACACACACACACACGCACGCGCACACGCACACGCACACACACACATACATTCATGCTACACACACATCACAACTGCTGCTACCAGACTCTTATTTACTATTGTTAATACTGCACAATTTAAACACATTTAAACACTTGCCCCTCAATCCCCTCTTCCCTGAAACATATAAATATTGTGCCTTCCTGTATTATACTTATGATAAAAGGTTTATTCTATTCTACCGAGCCATTTACTTTATGTTTGTATTCTTATGTTTTATCATTTGTAATTGCTGTTGCATTTGTTGAGAAGGAACCTGCAAGTAAGCATTTGGCTACATTTCTTTAAATGGACAATTCTGTGAACTATCTTGTGTATCTTCCAAATTGACACAATACCTGTTAGCAAAGGTGTCAGCTAAAGATTACATGCAGGAGCTTGCAGGGATTTGTAGTTTTGCATGATGTCTACTTTGATGCTAATTAGCATTTCTGAATCTGAGAGTAAATAGAGGCGAATAAATTGCTAAAAGTCACCTTGTCCGCGAGAGATTTACATGGTTATCAAAACGTCATGCCATGGTAAGGATACACGAAACACAGCCCTTTAAGTGTTTTTAAAATTCCCTATGGGAAAAATGAATGGTAGAAAAACGATTGGAAACTTTTCCCTGTTTGACCGCTAGGTTTTATGGGAATTATGACACCTCCACAGTAGGGCTCTATATCGTGAAAAATGTCATGAAAACCAAAATTTGCTTTTTGGTCTTAATTTAAGGTTAGGGTTAGTGCATAAGGTTAGCATTGTGGTTAAGTTTAGGGTTAGATTTAAGGTTAGGGTTAGAGAAAATCCGATTTTAAGAAGATAAAATGTAGAAATAGGTGGGGTTTATGACTTTGTGGCTGGGAGGCCTGAGTTTCCCACTTGGAAAGTATCAAAATCAACCAATAGGAAGCTCTACGCAAATAACTTAATTTTAACTCAGAGGTTCAGACTTTCCAACTTGTCATGAATACACCATCTGGCAAGCCAAAATAGTTATTGAGTAAGCACGGTGAACTTGCAAGCACCCCTTTTGAGCAAGCTCTATCCTCAAGATTGACCTCTCTTCTTTTGTCTTAAAAATCATATTAAATCAAAGTTTGTCACGTGCGCCGACTACAACAGTGAAATGCTCTAACCAATAGTGCAAAAATGGTAGTAGGTGAACAATAGGTAAGTAAAGAAATAAATAACAACAGTAAAAAGACAGTGAAAAATAACAGCAGCGAGGCTATATATAGTAGCGAGGCTACATGCAGACACCGGTTAGTCGGGCTGATTGAGGTAGTATGTACAGTGGGGCAAAAAATGATTTAGTCAGCCACCAATTGTGCAAGTTCTCCCACTTAAAAAGATGAGAGAGGCCTGTAATTTTCATCATAGGTACACTTCAACTATGACAGACAAAATGAGGGGGAAAAATCCAGAAAATCACAGTGTAGGATTTTTTATGAATTTATTTGCAAATTATGGTGGAAAATAAGTATTTAATCACCTACAAACAAGCAAGATTTCTGGCTCTCACAGACCTGTAACTTCTTCTTTAAGAGGCTCCTCTGTCCTCCACTCGTTACCTGTATTAATGGCACCTGTTTGAACTTGTTATCAGTATAAAAGACACTTGTCCACAACCTCAAACAGTCACACTCCAAACTCCACTATGGCCAAGACCAAAGAGCTGTCAAAGGACACCAGAAACAAAATTGTAGACCTGCACCAGGCTGGGAAGACTGAATCTGCAATAGGTAAGCAGCTTGGTTTGAATAAATCAACTGTGGGAGCAATTATTAGGAAATGGAAGACATACAAGACCACTGATAATCTCCCTCCATCTGGGGCTCCACGCAAGATCTCACCCCGTGGGGTCAAAATTATCACAAAAATCCCAGAACCACACGGGGGGACGTAGTGAATGACCTGCAGAGAGCTGGGACCAAAGTAACAAAGCCTACCATCAGTAACACACTACGCCGCCAGGGACTCAAATCCTGCAGTGCCAGACGTGTCCCCCTGCTTAAGCCAGTACATGTCCAGGCCCGTCTGAAGTTTCCTAGAGAGCATTTGGATGATCCAGAAGAAGATTGGGAGAATGTCATATGGTCAGATGAAACCAAAATATAACTTTTTGGTAAAAACTCAACTCGTCGTGTTTGGAGGGCAAAGAATGCTGAGTTGCATCCAAAGAACACCATACCTACTGTGAAGCATGGGGGAGGAAATATCATGCTTTGGGGCTGTTTTTCTGCAAAGGGACCAGGACGACTGATCCGTGTAAAGGAAAGAATGAATGGGGCCATGTATCGTGAGATTTTGAGTGAAAACCTCCTTCCATCGGCAAGGGCATTGAAGATGAAACGTGGCTGGGTCTTTCCGCATGACAATGATCCCAAACACACCGCCCGGGCAACGAAGGAGTGGCTTCGTAAGAAGCATTTCAAGGTCCTGGAGTGGCCTAGCCAGTCTCCAGATCTCAAGCCTATAGAAAATCTTTGGAGGGAGTTGAAAGTCCGTGTTGCACAGCAACAGCCCCAAAACATCACTGCTCTAGAGGAGATCTGCATGGAGGAATGGGCCAAAATACCAGCAACAGTGTGTGAAAACCTTGTGAAGACTTACAGAAAACGTTTGACCTCTGTCATTGCCAACAAAGGGTATATAACAAAGTATTGAGATAAACTTTTGTTATTGACCAAATACTTATTTTCCACCATAATTTGCAAATAAATTCATAAAAAATCCTACAATGTGATTCTCTGGATTTTTTTTCTCATTTTGTCTGTCCTAGTTGAAGTGTACCTATGATGAAAATTACAGGCCTCTCATCTTTTTAGGTGGGAGAACTTGCACAATTTGTGGCTGACTAAATACTTTTTTGCCCCACTGTACATGTAGATATGGTTAAAGTGACTATGCATATATGATGAACAGAGAGTAGCAGTAGCGTAAAAGAGGGGTTGGCGGGTGGTGGGTGGCGGAACACAATGCAGATAGCTCGATTAACCAATGTGCGGGAGCAGTGGTTGGTGCTCCCGCATGTATGTACATGAATGTATAGTTAAAGTGACTATGCATATATGATAAACAGAGACACTGTTGCTTCGTCTGCAAACTTAATGATGGTGTTGAAGTCGTTCCTGGCCATGCAGTTGTGGGTGAACAGAGAGTACAGGAGGGGACTGAATACGCACCCCTGGGGGGCTCCAGTGTTGAGGATGTGTTGCTACCTACCCTCACCACCTGGGGGCGGCCCGTCAGGAAGTCCAGGATCCAGTTGCAGAGGGAGGTATTTAGTCCCAGGATCCTTAGCTTAGTGATGAGCATTGTGGGTGCTATGGTGTTGAACGCTGAGTTGTAGTCAAAGAATAGCATTCTCACATAGGTGTTCCTTTAGTCCAGGTGTGAAAGGACACTGTGGAGTGCAATAGAGATTGCATCATCTGTGAATCTTTTTGGGTGGTATGCAATTTGGAATGGGTCTAGGGTTTCTGGGATAATGGTGTTAATGTGAGCCCTTACCAGCCTTTCAAAGCACTTCATGGCTACGGATGTGAGTGCTACAGGTTTGTAGTCATTTAGGCAGGTTGCCTTTGTGTTCTTGGGCACAGGGACTATGGTGGTCTGCTTGAAACATGTTGGTGTTACAGACTCAATCAGGGACATGTTGAAAATGTCAGTGTAGACACCTGCCAGTTGGCCAGCACATGCCCGGAGCACACGTCCTGGTAATCCACCTGGCCCCGCAGCCTTGTGAATGTTGACCTGTTTAAAGGTCTTACTCACGTTGGCTATGGAGAGCGTGATCACACAGTCGTCTGGAACAGCTGATGCTCTCATACATGCCTGAGTGTTGCTTGCCTCGAAGCGAGTATAGAAGTGATTTAGCTCGTCTGGTAGGCTCTTGTCACTGGGCAGCTCGCGGCTGGGCTTCCCTTTGTAGTCTGTAATAGTTTGCAAGCCCTGCCATATAAGATGAGCATCGGAGCCGGTGTAGTATGATTCAATCTTAGCCCTGTGTTGACGCTTTGCTTGTTTGATGGTTCGTCGCAGGGCTTAGCAGTATTTCTTATAAGCTTCCGTCACCTTGTCTTATAAGAGTCCCGCACCTTGAAAGCGGCAGCTCTACCCTTTAACTCTGTGCGAATGTTGCCTGTAATCCATGGTTTCTGGTTGGGGTGTGTACGTACAGTCACTATGGGGACGACGTCCTTGATGCACTTATTGATAAAGCCAGTGACTGATGTGGTGTACTCCTCAATGCCATCGGAAGAATCCCGGAACATGTTCCAGTCTGTGATAGCAAAACAGTCCTGTAGTTTAGCATCTGCTTCATCCGACCACTTTTTTATAGACCGAGTTACTGGTGATTCCTGCTTTAATTGCTGCTTGTAAGCAGGAATCAGGAGGATAGAGTTGTAGTTGGATTTACCAATTAGAGGGCGAAGGAGAGCTTTGTACGCGTCTCTGTGTGTGATGTACAGGTGATCTAGAATTTTTTTCCCTGTGGTTGCACATTTAACATTTTAATAGAAATTGGGTAGAACTGATTTAAGTTTCCCCGCATTAAAGTCTCCGGCCATTAGGAGCGCCGCCTTTGTGTGAGTGGTTTCCTGTTTGCTTATTTCCATCTGTCTGTGGTGGTAAATAAACTGCCATGAAAAGTATAGCCGAAAACTCTCTAGGCAAGTAGTGTGGCCTGCAATTTATCACAATATACTCTACTTCAGGTGAGCAAAATCTAGAGACTTCCTTACATTTCGTGTATTGTTGTTTACAAATATGCACAGACCTCCCCCCCATATCTTCCTGGAGTGTTCTGTTCTATCTTGCAGGTGCAGCGCATATCCCGCTAGCTGAATATCCATGTCATCATTCAGGCACGATTCTGTGAAACATAGGATATTACAGTTTTTGATGTCCCATTGGTAGGACATTCGTGATTGTACCTCGTCTAATTTTTTTGTCCAATGATTGCACAGTGGCGAGTAATATTGACAGTAAAGGCAGCTTTCCCACTCGCTTTCTGAAGATCCTCACGAGGCATCGGAGAATGTCCTGTGCGTCCTGCTTGTTGAATTAAAAAATCTTTGTTTAATCTGAGGTGAGTGATCGCTGTCCTGATATCCAGAAGCTCTTTTTTTGCCGTTAGGTACGGTTGAGAACAGCCTCAATTAATTTGATGCGTTTGATACCATTCCATTTATTCCATTCCATACATTAGAATGAGCCCATTCTCCTATACTGTAGCTCCTCCCACCAGCCTTCTCTGGTTTTCTACCAACCAAATGTTATCATGAAACAATGCTTGATAGCTCGAGGGAACATTACATAAACCTAGCTACGTTTAATGGTGAAATATTGGGAATCTATCTATCTATCTATCTATCTATCTATCTATCTATCTATCTATCTATCTAGCTAGCTAGCTAGCTAGCTAGCTAGCTAGCTTCTGACCTTCTAATCTCTGACCTTCTAATATCTGACCTTCTAATATCTGACCTTCCTTGACCCTGTCATTTTCCTTGTCCTCATCAATGATGCTTCACATGAAGCTGCCAACCGTGTCGAAATATGACATGAATCTGCTTGAAACCACGAAACTGCAGCAACCATCATCAATGCAGAGGGAACTGGATGATCTCAGCACCTGGACCGCTACCAATGACATGCTTCTCAATGAGAATAAATGTGTAGTGATGCATGTCATCTTCTCTGAAAACCCAGCCTGCACCACCCCCTCTTCATCAATGGTGTCCCCCTGTCATAGACATTAAAGTTCAGGGTGCTGGGTCTCTGTCCAGCAGGACCTGCGCTGGAGCAGCCAGGTTGACACCATGACCACAAGCACCAGCAGGAAGCAGTTCCTCCTCAAGCGCATTAAGCACTTCTCTGTAACCACAGCAGACCTACCGTCCATCTACATCTGCTTCGTATAACCAGTTCTGGAATATGCTGTCCCTGGCACCCTGGCCTCACTCAAACCCTGACTACTCAGGTGTTTTGCTAGTTTAGGATTTTACCATTTGTTCATTATTTATGATTGATTTTATAATTGTAAGTATATGTACAATTCAGTCTATGACTGCGAGGAACCAATAAAAGGTACTACTGGCCATGGCCTAACTAGCTAACATAGCTAGCTAGCTAATTCATCCAGCTAGCGCCATCCGGTATTTAGACCACTTCATAGAGAAGGAAAGAGTGACTGAGAGAGAGGGTGGAGCTGTGCGTTATGTCATTCAGTTAGCTACTCCAGCCACCTTGACCTCAACAACATCACAATCTTTGACAACATATTAGCTAGCATAACTCAATTGATGTGATTGAGTTACTACTGTAGCTACATTTCCAGTTTGTTATAGCTACATGCACTAGTAAGGACCGTCACAGGTCACTTTGCCATACAGATTTTAAAGGTGCTTTTTTGGATGCTAATAGGCTAGTAGATATGCCCAGACAAGTGCCCATTTGTAGGAGGGTGAAAGATGGGAGACTGCTAGCCAGAAGCAGAGACAGCCCCCCCCAAGCTGACAGGTTTATAAGGAACACTCACTGTACCACCAGTCTGTCTCCTTCAGGAAACAACAGCAGGCACACAGCTGGCTACCTCATTACCTGAGAGAGTGAAGCTTAGAAGTGTGTTCAACATGTTCAACATGTTACAGAAAGAGAGGGAAATGCAGTAAACCAACTCCCACCCTGTCTCTGTTTGATGACCTCACCTTGGCACCATTTGATGACTTATTTTCTTATCCTTTTTGAAAGGCCCCCTATACTTGACAGCTCTCTGTCTATGTGCTCAGATCAATGGATGTTCACTGTGTGCATGTACAGGCATTCCTGTGTTATTAGTGTATAAAAACAGAGAATGACGATTGTGGGACGCCCCATAATGACACGTCAGTCAAGAGCCCCTAGGAGGTACAGTACTGTAGCTAGATGTGTCTGGACCGATGAATTAAGTTGACTGTTATACCTTGTTTAGAAGGAGTGGGGATGGTGAGGGGGACAAGAGAGGAGATGAGAAAAAGTTGAGAATTTATTTTCCCTATTCAGTCTCACCTCCTTCTTGCCTTTCTCCTCTCTTTCCCTACATCACTCCCTCTCACCAAGGAGTAAGTGAGATGAAGTGAGAGAGAGGGAGCGTTGGAACTTTAAGTCTTGTCTTCAAGCCACCGAGGCCTAGATCCTGAAAGTCTAGTATCTCCTCTAAAGCACTCCATTCTGATAAACAACTTTGAGTTCCTCTTGTGCTGAGAGGCTGCTTCCTTGCTGCTGAATGCCCGTTTGGGTGGGTAGAGAGCTGGGTGCTTATTCTGTAGTGGGTTCTAAAGCGATAGTAGTGAATCCCACACTGATATTGTTTCCTCACACACACCACACACCTACTAACACTTTGCATAAACACACAGGCACACACTCAAGAAGAGAACTTCACTTAATCTTGTTCCCCTCTTTATTTCTGTCTGTTTCTCTCTCTCCCTCTACTTTCCCAACCACCTCTCTGTCTGTTTCTGTCTGTTTCTCTCTCTCCCTCTACTTTCTCAACCATCTCTCTATGTGTAGGTTAACATGGGTGCAGTGGAACTGCACAGTGGCTGCAGGAGTGCAGTGGCTGCAGGAGAAGAATCAGACACTCCGGCAGGAGCGGCAGCACCTCCTTGCAGAGTATGGACTGTGTATGTGTACACGCGTGCACGTGTATGTTTAGATTGAGGGCACGAAAAAAGGAAGTAACTTTCCACTTTTACGATGCAGTCCACTTATCTGTGGGTTGTTGTGCCCGTGCTCTTCGTCTTAGGTCTACTCCCTAGCCCTCTTTCCCCAGAGACTCAACAATGACATCATCACTCAATAACATCAACACTAGCCGCCCAAGTGAGAGGAGAGAGTTACCCACGTCCAGGCCACAAAGACTATTGGGGATTTCTGGGAATTGACTTCAATTAATTAATTAATTTCTTCTTTTTTTCCTTTTTTATTTCCTCCCTGATCCCTTGAGTAGCTGAAAAAGCCAGACAGTAGAGTGGCTCATGTCTGGCCAGGGTGGGGCACATCATCATCCCAATAACACCCACCCAAAGTTCTCTCTCTCAATTCAAAGTGGCTTTAAAGCAAGTGAAATAAACCATTAACAAAAGTGAGAATAAACAAAAAAGCACATAAAAAACATAAAAAAATATACAGTTAACATTGCACTCATAAAGGTTTCAAAGACATAAATATATTTCAAATGTATTATTATCAGCTTTGTACACTGTTTTTAACATTGTGCACATAGTTGTAGTACGAATACCTACAGTAAATATCGTACGACAGACCACAAACAGTGCCTTCAGAAAGTATTCATATCCCTTGACTTATTCCACATTTTGTTATGTTACTGAGTGGATTACACACAATAGCCCTAATGAGAATGAGACAACAGCATGTTTTTTGATATTTTTACGAAGGTATTGAATACAGAAATAACTATTTTACATAAGTATTCACACCCCTTTGCTATGTCACTCCAAATTGAGCTCAGGTGCATCCAATTTCCATTGATCATCCTTGAGATGTAATTTACCCTGCCCCCACCCCCAAATGGACATTTATCATTGTTACAGTTGTAAATATGTATTTATTATTCTTTTTATTATTTAATTTACTTCTCACTTCCCCCTCTGCTGCTCCCCCTATAGACATTCCCTCGAGGATATTCTACCCTGGTTATTGTTGTTTCATTCACTTCTATTTTTGACCTGCAATGTTGGTGCTCAGAACTGAAACATTTCGTTGTTGTCACGTTCTGACCTTTATTTCCTTTGTTTTGTATTTATTTAGTATGGTCAGGGCGTGAGTTGGGTGGGCAGTCTATGTTTGTTTTTCTAGGTTTTGGGTATTTCTATGTTTCGGCCTAGTATGGTTCTCAATCAGAGGCAGGTGTCAGTAGTTGTCTCTGATTGAGAATCATACTTAGGTAGCCTGGGTTTCACTGTGTGTTTGTGGGTGATTGTTCCTGTCTCTGTGTTTGCACCAGATAGGACTGTTTAGGTTTTCACTTTTCTTGTTTAGTCTGTTCATGTATAGTCGTCTTTATTAAAAACATGAATAACCACCACGCCGCATTTTGGTCCGCCTCTCCTTCACCTAAAGAAAACCCTTACAGAATCACCCACCACAACAGGACCAAGCGGCGTGGTGAAAGGCAGCAGGAGCAGCGCGAGGAGTACTGGACATGGGAGGATGAGTTGGATGGTAAAGGACCCTGGGCACAGCCTGGAGAATATCGCCGCCCCAAAGAAGAGCTGGAGGCGGCGAAGGCGGAGAGGCGCTGGTATGAGGAGGCAGCACATCGGCGTGGATGGAAGCCCAAGAGTCAGCCCCAAAAATGTCTTGGGGGGGGGGGGGCACACAGGAAGTGTGGCGAAGCCAGGTAGGAGACCTGCGCCAACTTCCTGTGCTTACCGGGGGGCTGGAGAGACCGGGCAGGCACCGTGTTATGCTGTGAAGCGCACGGTGTCCCCAGTGCGGGTGCATAGCCCGGTGCGGTACATTCCAGCTCTGCGTATCGGCCGGGCTGGAGTGGGCATCGAGCCAAGTGCCATGAAGCCGGCTCTACGGTTAATTTGTTAGATTAGTTGTTAGATTTTACTGCATAGTCGGAACTAGAAGCACAAGCATTTTGCTACACTCGCATTTAACACCTGCTAGATCAATGCTATGTATTTTCAGCCATTCCTGAACCTGAGACCAGAAACAGGCTACCTGAGGGCAATACCAAAATAAATGCTCCATTGATTCTGTATCCTGACAACAAAATCTGCAGAACTTCAATGATTTTATGCCACAAATATTCAACATTTTGTTGGTGGCAATAATTCTATATTACACTTTTAGCTGAAAAGCACAAAGTCTTGAATCTTGCGTTGTTTTATATATGAGCTCGTAAACCCTGTACTCTGGAATCGGTGTATCAAAAATCTCTTCCTGACTATTTTGCAATCTATATGGCAATGTTGTCAACATCCTGGTCCTCAAATGAAACTGGTATACTTTCCTATTTATACTATTTTTTATTCCTCTGCCAGTTTTGATCCTTTATATTGGGCAGACAGACCAGTTCCATACCTCTTACCACTACCACCTGCCTCTTCCATTTTTGGGGTAATGCTGTAATCAATTGGTTGTACTCTTGGATTGAGAAGACCTTCCCGTACAATTCTGATAACTCCACCATTCCAATTTACAATATCATTTAAGAACAAAATACAATTTTCAAACATCTTTGCCATAAATACAGGTATTTTATCAACCAGCACATTCGAGTTCAGCCATAATGTAAAAGTGGAAAGTGGATGCCACCGTGAAATTCGAGGCATTATCAAGTGCTTGTCAAATTGTGAATGAGAGACCGCCTGTGCAAGTGTGTACAGCCTGCACAAAAAAAACAAAGCAGAGCTATTGCCTTTCAAGCTACTTTTTTAAAATCATGATTAGTGTCGAATGTACAATGTAAAAAAAAATCAACACATATAGCCCAATGTTTGTAGAATAACTGAAGTTACATTAATAACTCTAAATCTTTGTTAACCTCTAAAATAAAGGTTATATAAAATAAAACACATAATAGCCGCATGTGCACACTCCCTCAAATCGCTTGGAGAAAATATCCTTTTATATTTTATTCAGCTTTGTTCAATTGTATTCTTCATACTATCAAATAAAATAATGTCACGGAATTCTAAGCAAGTGAACTAGTGTATCCCGTAACCATTTGGCATAGCCAAAGAGTATGCTATTCTGTTCTTCTGAAATAGACTATATTTTCTTCATATCATGCTTCTTTAGACCTGTCTAAAATAAGTATTGGATTTATTGTGAAGGTTTAGGCTATATTACATGGACTTATTCAACTTTTTAAAATGCAGATGTTCCAAAGGTCTGCGTTCCAATGTTCCATCAGTGGCTTGTAGGCTATGTGTGGAAGCCAGGAGATGCTAAATGTGTTTGTTAATTAACGGTCAATTACCATGAGACCGTCAGTTATTTGCTTGTCAATCACCGGCTGACAAAATGTTGTGCCCGCCACAGCCCTACCCCTGTTTCTGGAAATAATTGATCTCCCCCTCTAGGTTGGAGAAGTTGTCTTGATTAAAGTATGGGGATTCTAGTGGGGGGATATAGGTACATTTTACTCTTTTGAGATTATTTATTTTTTAATTTCTAGCCAAATGTAAAATGTTCCTGCTTTGATTAATTTAATGTGCGTTAAGTGTGATCTATACCAAATAGCATACCCCCTAAGTCCCATCCCTGTTTCACACCTGGTTGTTTGGTGGATGGGACTACCAGCTCTCTGTAACCTAGAGGGCAACCAGTGGGTCCATCTGCTCTATACCATTCTTCTTTCAGGAAGACAATGTCTGCATTTCTGATTACTTTGGTGAAGTCTTGGCTCCTGCTCTTTAGGCAAAAAGCAGATGACCTCAAACCTTGTATATTCCAGTCTCTCTCTCACTCACTCACTCACTCACTCACTCACTCACTCACTCACTCACTCACACTCTCTCTCTCTCACACTCTCTCTCTCTGTCTCACCCTCTCTCTCTCTCTCTCTCTCTGTGGCATTAATAGTGTGCATGCATCACACACACCACTAATGTGATGATACCACCTGTGATCCCCAGTCTGGAGAAGCATGTCCAGGACATGGAGACAATGGAGGGAGACCTGTTTTCTCGTTTCATCATGCTGCTTAATGAGAAGAAGGTCAAGATCAGGGCCCTGCAGGACACCATCAGACACGTCCAACAGCGGGTGGAAGAGCAGGAGAACCACCGGTTGGACAACAACTGCATATTCCAACACACCGTCGGGTTCTTTGTTTTGTCTGTCTTCATGTCCCCGGCACCCCTGTCTCTTTACCAACTTGTCAGTTTCTGACATAGGCCGCCGCATGATGATTGTCCTATAAATAAGAAAACGTACAATCGGTGTCTTTTGAGGGACTAACTTGTCTGAAAGTAGTTGACTTGAGTTGTACTTTTGATGGACAAAAACCTACAATGATGGACGTTATATATGATTTCATCATGCTTCTGAGTGAGCTGTAGCCATAGTCAACCCAAAGTGGAAAGACAGCCACCCTACTGTTGAAGTTAGTTAGAGGCCCAAGTGGCTCATTTATTGAGCCTGCCTGCCTGCCTGCCTGCCTGCCTGCCTGCCTGCCTGCCTGCCTGCCTGCCTGCCTGCCTGCCTGCCTGCCTGCCTGCCTGCCAGCCAGCCACTGAGCAGACAGTCCTGTCCATACTATATTGAAAGCTCTACATGGGATACTATCGGAATAGTAGATTTTACACATAATTTAGTTGCTTGTGCTTGGCTCTCTTGCTGTCCCTCAAGGTCTTGGATTTAATTTTATTTAATTTAGTTGCTTGTGTAACCAGGAAAATCTGTTGAGAATTTTAATTACATTTTAATCGATTGCTAATGTCAGAAAAAGGTAAACAGATGTCAAAAAAATATCTAATTATTGAGAGAGATGTCAATGATGTCCCCAAATAAAGTGTGATGCCTCAGTGAGTGATCCCTCTCTCTCCTTGTCTCTTCTCCCTCACTCCTGTCTCTCCGTAGGGTAACTGGGGTAACTGTCAAATCCAAGGCTGGAGACAGCATTAAGGAGGAGGAGGACCTGCCTCAGAGCTTCCACCCATCTCAGGCACCCACCGTGCTCAGAGGTTTGTGTGTGTGTTTCTATTCTGATATTCCAATTTTTTCCCACCATGAATACAGCAGCCAAATACTGAAACTCATTGTAATTTAGACACCATGACAAGGCTTGACTAATGAATTTCCCTAAAACACACTGTTGATGTTGATTCTGTGGTACTCTGTCATTACGTTAGCTTTTTTTCCATAGGTGATCTTCCATTGGTTCTCACTTCCAATTGTTCCACCAAGATGGAAGCATGGCGCATGCCAATTCACAAATAAATGCACTTTTTTTTTTAGTTGAAAGGGTTGAATAGGTTTAAGAAAAAATCTGAATGTACCTATCTTATCATTTCAGATCTCCACAAGGGTATAGGGGATTGGGTCTAGGAGTCCATTGGGAATTTGGAGTATGACTATAAAAGGACATTGTGTGTCAATCAATCAAGCACCCCATTGGTCTGTGGAAGTGTCATTTTGCCTTGGCCGACACCCACAGAGAGGTGCCAAGAAGCATTCTTAACCACAGGGTTCACCTTCTTAACCACTGTGCAGTTCAGGAACACTGACATAGCAGCTTCTACCTGTGGTAAAATCTGATTGATGTGTGCTCTATTAAGTTACAGTAGTGTGACCAACACTCTTATTGGTCCACTCCAGCACCACGAGCACAAGCAACAGTTTGGGTGGGGTGTTCAACTGGGTTGAATTTTTCACCCATTCCCTTTACTGCTCATGATGCCATAGGTCATGATATGAATTACCATGACGACATATAGGTCAGGCTCTCCCAGTCCATGTCTGCGAGCTCCCAAGTTTATCCATGTTAATTTTTACTGCTCCATAAACTCCACATGGCAACAGAACTGATGTTAGAACAGTGGTTTAGATCGAAACGCCACCGCCTGGGGTATTGGATGCCTGGAAAGCTCTCACCAGTGAGTCATAAACCCACTGTGTGTAGTCCTCTCTGCTTCCAAGGGGTTCAGCACGTCCGCCTGCGAGGTGGTCCCTTGTCTGCGTCAGAGAGAGCCACCCCCCTGTCTCTACTGTACGGGGGGAACTGGGGCCTCCTTGTGTCTGGTCCAAACCCAGCAGAGGGATGGAGCAGGCGGTTTTGAAATGCAACACAGTCATGGTTCTCTCATCTGTACTGTAGCATCAGGATTAGTTGTGGTAGCTCTGTCCAATGGGTCGGTCTATTCTGTGTGTGTGTGTGTGTGTTAGCACTGTTCAATATTCTCAAACTGACTATATATTCTGTTTATAACCACATTTCCATCCACAGTTTTCATGCGAGTAAAGTCTTACAGGTAATTTGTTCATTCGACATGGTGGGATCGTTTTGTGTCGGTAAAGTTCATTTTGCGAGAAATGGTGGTGGAAATGCCTTTATGTGCAAATACAGATTATAATATTCATCTTATCGTAGCAAACTTGGAGTCAACGCGATGAAATGGTGTGTGGTCCTCCCACTACAACTTGGGAAACCATGCAGTTTATTAGGCTACAGATGAAATAAGTTACAATGAACTTCAGTGTGGTGAGAGTGCCCGATGATGAGCTTGGTGTTCCTTTCCAATAAATATTGAGGGTCTAATTTTGGTGACATGATGATCAATGCTTGACTGCCGTTTTATAAATTTGAATATTCTAGCTCTTATCCATATTAATCACATCATGCAGACTAGCCTACCTGCACTGTATCTGTGAGCTGTTGTCCAGAGTGCATGTGCCAAAACCAGAGTAGGCACAACTGCTATTTAATGCAACAGTTTTTGGGACAAAACATCGACAAAAATTATTACGTTGAAAATGCGATGGAAACACATTCAACTTTAGATTTTTATTCAGCACATAAACATTTTAATTTTGTGTGTACTATGTAATCACACACTGACTTTTTCTCAGCAACAAGTCCATTTTGTGGAAGCACCACTGAAGGGAAACTGTGCCTATTTTATTTTTGCTGATTTTAGAATATTCAAATGAAAATCTGTCGCCATATGTGCTTCTTTGTGTTTTTGTGTTTGTCTGTGAACATGACCAGACCAGAGTAAGCCCATGTGGCTGTTTTGACCCTAGTTAACCCATGTCCGTCTGTGAGTGTCATGGTTTAACTTTTCCTCTTGATTATGGCCTGATAAGAGAGAGTAGGATGACAGACAGATAAGTGTGAGGGAAAAAGGAAATCTAGCCTACAATTTTCCCGTCATTTTTTCTGTGCTCTGTAAATGTCTACATGTGACTCTATGACACACTCTTACAGGAAGTACATTTAGGACCCAAAGACCTATGGAGTGGAAACAAAGGAGAGAGTGTCAGGGCTGAGAGAGGGAAGGGTAGGGAGGGAAGGAGAGTAGGAGTGTGAGGGAGCAGAGAGGGAAGTGGGGATGATGAGGTGTCCTTTAGACTATGACAGACCTCTAAATCTACGGCATCCCCAGGTGACCCCCTTGTATATTCTATAATGTATGTAGGCCACATTAAATGAGGCACTACATTATCACCCCTGCTCTCCTATGAATGAGGGGGGAAAAGGTTTAAAGGTGGAAACAGAGTGATTACAACCTGGGGAGGTTTTCAGCATCTCAGTTCATCAACCATGGCCAGTCACTCTCCTTGAGATCAGTTGACCTAAATCATTTCTGACCATCACTCATCACAAAACTGACAGTTCCCTGCCAATTACTCTACAAAGGAGACAGTAGTACAGGCAAATGAATAGGTTAGGACCCGGGTTGGAGTAAAGAATTAGGGTTAGGACCCGGGTTGGAGTAAAGAATTAGGGTTAGGACCCGGGTTGGAGTAAAGAATTAGGGTTAGGACCCGGGGTGGAGTAAAGAATTAGGGTTAGGACCCGGGTTGGAGTAAAGAATTAGGGTTAGGACCCGGGGTGGAGTAAAGAATTAGGGTTAGGACCCGGGTTGGAGTAAAGAATTAGGGTTAGGACCCGGGTTGGAGTAAAGAATTAGGGTTAGGACCCGGGTTGGTGTAAAGAATTAGGGTTAGGACCCAGGTTGGAGTAAGGAATTAGGGTTAGGATCCGGGTTGGAGTAAAGAATTAGGGTTAGGACCCGGGTTGGAGTAAAGAATTAGGGTTAGGACCCGGGTTGGAGTAAAGAATTAGGGTTAGGACCCGGGTTGGAGTAAAGAATTAGGGTTAGGACCCGGGTTGGAGTAAAGAATTAGGGTTAGGACCCGGGTTGGAGTAAAGAATTAGGGTTAGGACCCGGGTTGGAGTAAAGAATTAGGGTTAGGACCCGGGTTGGAGTAAGGAATTAGGGTTAGGACCCGGGTTGGAGTAAGGAATTAGGGTTAGGACCCGGGTTGGAGTAAAGAATTAGGGTTAGGACCCGGGTTGGAGTAAAGAATTAGGGTTAGGACCCGGGTTGGAGTAAGGAATTACATGCTGACCACACCGCTCGTATCACGTGCGCAAGCGTTGCAAAATACATTTGCACATAGATGTTATTCAATCATTACACCAACACTGCTCATGGGCGTCAGCAAGCGTCTGCGTGGCCAGGTGCTAAAATAGAAATTGGTTCTATTTGTGACGCTCAACATGCTCCTCATTGGTTTTTAGGAGCATACACCCATGTGCCATCTCCTCATAGGTTTTTAGGAGCATATACCCACGTGAGTGACTGAAAGATGAACTCAGGTCCACACTCCGGTAGGTTGTAGTAATGCTGTAAAGTTGATTGCCAACTCCAAAGAAGAAAAAGAAGCCTTAAGGAAGGAGGAGAGATGATGAGAAACAAATTAGGTTTACCGTTTTATCTGTGGATTAATTGTCGTAGAAGTGGACCTTGTACATTTCAGGTTAAATAACAACCCAATGTTTATATACCAGGACAAGTTAGCTAGCAACAGCAAGCTAGCTAGCTAAATTGCCATAAATGTTCAATGCTTTTTGACCTGTCCCAAAATTAATATAATTGGTTCAGAGTTTGTTTTGATATTTCATCCTGTGTGTCCTGATCGCTTCTGGTGTGGGTGAACAAAATCGAAGTGCGCACGAGGACGGAGGCGCGCGTCCAGTTTGGTCAGCATGTTAGGTTTAGGATAATAGGACCTTAGACACAGTCATTTGATACATGTGAATTAAACCTCAAGGGGCAGTTGCATACGTAGGTGTAAACTGGTTCCGTACAATCACCTTTTTTATAGACATTTCATAGATCTTTTCATAACCTTGGTGTGTTTTCTGGCATTGTGAATGAATGAGCTCATCAAAGAATGTGGCCCTGAATGGCCCCCCTTAATCACTTTACAGCCAAACTGACTTAAAGTAAATACATCCCCTCTGACTACTGACACCACCAACAGCTTTGAGAGGGTGTCTTTTATGTAATTTGTGTGTGTATGTGTTTGTCACCCAGACATGTCAAGCCAGACGAGCTCTATGGAGGACATTGTGCAAAACATTAAAGATGTGTTGCCCAGCAGCAAGCATGTACTCTGTTACCATCAGAGCCCAGAGTTAAAGGTCAAGAAGCCCTCTCCAGACCAGAAGTAAACTCACAGGTTAGTGCAACAGCCAATGAAGCCCTAATATGGTAGTTGTCAACATCAGAATGATCCTATTCATTACCTTTGACCTCCCTACCACCATTATTATTATCAAAATGTCATACAGTGCCTTGCGAAAGTATTCGGCCCCCTTGAACTTTGCGACCTTTTGCCACATTTCAGGCTTCAAACATAAAGATATAAAACTGTATTTTTTTGTGAAGAATCAACAACAAGTGGGACACAATTATGAAGTGGAACGACATTTATTGGATATTTTAAACTTTTTTAACAAATCAAAAACTGAAAAATTGGGCGTGCAAAATTATTCAGCCCCTTTACTTTCAGTGCAGCAAACTCTCTCCAGAAGTTCAGTGAGGATCTCTGAATGATCCAATGTTGACCTAAATGACTAATGATGATAAATACAATCCACCTGTGTGTAATCAAGTCTCTGTATAAATGCACCTGCACTGTGATAGTCTCAGAGGTCCGTTAAAAGCGCAGAGAGCATCATGAAGAACAAGGAACACACCAGGCAGGTCCGAGATACTGTTGTGAAGAAGTTTAAAGCCGGATTTGGATACAAAAATATTTCCCAAGCTTTAAACATCCCAAGGAGCACTGTGCAAGCGATAATATTGAAATGGAAGGAGTATCAGACCACTGCAAATCTACCAAGACCTGGCCGTCCCTCTGAACTTTCAGCTCATACAAGGAGAAGACTGATCAGAGATGCAGCCAGGAGGCCCATGATCACTCTGGATGAACTGCAGAGATCTACAGCTGAGGTGGGAGACTCTGTCCATAGGACAACAATCAGTCGTATATTGCACAAATCTGGCCTTTATGGAAGAGTGGCAAGAAGAAAGCCATTTCTTAAAGATATCCATAAAAAGTGTCGTTTAAAGTTTGCCACAAGCCACCTGGGAGACACACCAAACATGTGGAAGAAGGTGCTCTGGTCAGATGAAACCAAAATTGAACTTTTTGGCAACAATGCAAAACGTTATGTTTGGCGTAAAAGCAACACCCTGAACACACCATCCCCACTGTCAAACATGGTGGTGGCAGCATCATGGTTTGGGCCTGCTTTTCTTCAGCAGGGACAGGGAAGATGGTTAAAATTGATGGGAAGATGGATGGAGCCAAATACAGGACCATTCTGGAAGAAAACCTGATGGAGTCTGCAAAAGACCTGAGACTGGGACGGAGATTTGTCTTCCAACAAGACAATGATCCAAAATATAAAGCAAAATCTACAATGGAATGGTTCAAAAATAAACATATCCAGGTGTTAGAATGGCCAAGTCAAAGTCCAGACCTGAATCCAATCGAGAATCTGTGGAAAGAACTGAAAACTGCTGTTCACAAATGCTCTCCATCCAACCTCACTGAGCTCGAGCTGTTTTGCAAGGAGGAATGGGAAAAAAATTCAGTCTCTCGATGTGCAAAACTGATAGAGACATACCCCAAGCGACTTACAGCTGTAATCGCAGCAAAAGGTGGCGCTACAAAGTATTAACTTAAGGGGGCTGAATAATTTTGCACGCCCAATTTTTCAGTTTTTGATTTGTTAAAAAAGTTTGAAATATCCAATAAATGTTGTTCCACTTCATGATTGTGTCCCACTTGTTGTTGATTCTTCACAAAAAAATACAGTTTTATATCTTTATGTTTGAAGCCTGAAATTTTGGCAAAAGGTCGCAAAGTTCAAGGGGGACGAATACTTTCGCAAGGCACTGTATGTCAACATTGTATTGAATGAATATTATTATGATTTTGGCATCATTGACATCATATATGTATGATACTTAGGTACAGTTGAAGTTGTAAGTTTACATACACTAAGGTTGGAGTCATTAAAACTTGTTTTTCAACCACTCCACAAATTTATTGTTAACAAACCAGAGTTTTGGCAAATCAGTTAATACATCTACTTTGTGCATGACATGACAAAAGTCATTTTTCCAACAATTGTTTACAGACAGAATATTTCACTTATAATTAATTCACTGTATCACAATTCCAGTGGGTCAGAAGTTGCACATAGATGTTATTCAATCATTGCACCAACACTGCTCGTGACTGTGCCTTTAAACAGCTTGTAAAATTCCAGAAAATTTGGTGATGGCTTTAGAAGCTTCTGATAGGCTAATTGACATCATTTGAGTCAATTGGAGGTGTACCTGTGGATGTATTTCAAGGCCTACCTTCAAACTCAGTGCCTCTTTGCTTGACATCATGGGAAAATCAAAAGAAATCAGCCAAGACCTCAGAATTTTTTTTGTAGACCTCAACAAGTCTGGTTCATCCTTGGGAGCAATTTACAAATGCCTGAAGGTACCACGTTCATCTGTACAAACAATAGTATGCAAGTATAAACACCATGGGACCACGCAGCCGTCATACCGCTCAGGAAGGAGACGTGTTCTGTCTCCTAGAGATTAACATACTTTGGTGGGAAAAGTGCAAACAATCCCAGAACAACAGCAAAGGATCTTGTGAAGATGCTGGAGGAAACAGGTACAAAAGTATCTATATCCACAGTAAAACGAGTCCTATATCGACATAACCTGAAAGGCCGCTCAGCAAGGAAGAAGCCACTGCTCCAAAACTGCCATAAAAAAAGCCAGACTATGGTTTGAAACTGCACATGGGGACAAAGATCTTACTTTTTGGAGAAATGTCCTCTGGTCTGATGAAACAAAAATAGAAATGTTTGGCCATAATGACCATTGTTATGTTTGGAGGAAAAAGGGGGAGGGCTTGCAAGCCGAAGAACACCATCCCAACCGTGAAGCACGGGGTGGCAGCATCATGTTGTGGGGGTGCTTTGCTGCAGGATGGACTGGTGCACTTCACAAAATAGATGGCATCATGATGAGGGAAATTATGTGGATGTATTGAAGCAACATCTCAAGACATCAGTCAGGAAGTTAAAGCTTGGTCACAAATGGGTCTTCCAAATGGACATTGACCCTAAGCATACTTCCAAAGTTGTGGCAAAATGGCTTAAGGACAACAAAGTCATGGTATTGGAGTGGCCATCACAAAACCCTGACCTCAAACATATAGAAGATTTTTGGGCAGAACTGAAAAAGCATGTGCAAGCATGGAGGCCTACAAACCTGACTCAGTTACACCAGCTCTGTTAGGAGGAATGGGCCAAAAGAATACCCGAAACGTTTGACCCAAGTTAAACAATAGAAAGGCAATGCTACCAAATACTAAATGAGTGTATGTAAACTTCTGACCCACTAGGAATGTGATGAAAGAAATAAAAGCTGAAATAAATAATTCTCTCTACTATTATTCTGCTATTTTACATTCTTAAAATAAAGTGGTGATCCTAACTAGGATTAAATGTCAGAAATTGCGAAAAACTGAGTTTAAATGTACTTGGCTAAGGTGTATGTAAACTTCCAACTTCAACTGTAAGTGAGTGCCCAGTTTTTTTTAACAGTTGAAAACCAGTATCCATGCCAAAAAGTTCATGTCTACACAATCATCCCTGAATACTCATACTAATATCATGCATATATAGCCTGAATGAATATCTATTCGAGGGATTTAATCATAGTCAAAACTAGCAGCTTGGCCACTTCAATAATTTTACAGAACCTTAAAGGCCCATTGCAGTAGAAAACATGATTTTCTTGTGTTTTTTATTTCCACACTATGAGGTTGGAATAATACTGTGAAATTGTGAAAATTATGATAATGCCCTTTTTAGTACAAGGGCTGTTTTGAAATTTCAGCCTGTTGTGGTGGGATGGAGTTTTGGTCTGCCTGGTGACATCACCAGGCAGTAAATTAGTTAATTAACCAATAAGAAAGAGTTCCAAACCTCTCTGCCAATAACAGCTAGTTTTCAGTTTCCCCCTCCCCACTCAGACCACTTCCAGACAGTCCTAGCAATATTCTTGCTTGAGAAATTGCTCTTTTTGCTAAGATGCTATTTTTGTTTATTTTTGACAACAATCACAGTAAGGTACTTAATTGTTTCCCTGAAATGTTTTGATATTCAGATAAAAACAGCTGTAGTGTAACTTTAAACTTTCTTCAGACCCCTTCACCTGTTCTCTTGCCCCGTATCTTACTTATTGCACCTTTGTGACCCCTTGTGGTGTTCAAAACTATTTTCAGCTTTCACAGTGTCCTGCAATGTTCACTAATACAATGTACCTTATGCAAACATCCATAAATAGTGCAAATGAACCATTAAACTGATAAGCTTAACGGGCTAATTTGTAAAGGGTGGTTAACCAGTCAGCCACTGGCATCCCGATTCGATGCCTATATCAAACAAAGAGTACCTTTTTGTGCATCATTCAGGCTTAAAAGTTATTTTGGCAAGAACTTGATATTGCTAATCATGTAATAAATACTAATAATAATAATTATCACCAAAGGGTCTTTCAAGGTTGATATAAAAAATACATACAAAAACTAGATGTGGGTCTGCTGGTATTTCTTTGCAGAAACAGAAAGTGTTGGCCTAACCCTAAAGGTTTCCTGGTTGTTTGTGTAGCCCGGTCCATATGTGCCTGAAGCTGATCTATGCATCTTTCAAATGGTAAACATTTCGACAGAATTATGCTTGATCTCGTTAATCTTTCCACATCCTTTAAAATTGGCCATTCCTCCACATACACAAAGAGGCATTGGGAGAACAATTTCACCAGTATGTGACGACTCTCCCACTCTGTCTGCCAAATTATTTATATTTGCTCTTGTTTTCCTTAATAGGATGTCGGTGGGTGGAGCCGGGAGGGTCGTCAGCAAAATGGGACACACCTGGGTTCGGGTGTGTTTCGGGATAAATACACCTCTTCCCCATTTATTAAGGAGACTCACTCCATGCAGACACTGATAGATGTTTGTTGTGGCATTTTTGTGGCTGTTTTGTATGTTTGATTTGGCACCTTTGGCACCTTTCAACACCCCTCATTATCACATTTATGCACACAAACACTCACTTACACTACTGATTACACACACCATTGTTAATTGTATTTAGTTTACTTCAGTTAATTAATATATTTTGTTATTCTTTATCTCCACATGGTCTCCTTTTTGTTACAAACTTCGAGCCGGTTCGTGACAAGTAGAACTAATAGCACATAATATCAACAGTAATTCATTAATTCAAATCAAACAAAATCCAAATGCCCCCAAAAAGTATATTCTGACTCAAGAATGCTGTATTTGACCCAATTTGGGGTTAAAACGATCTGGAAATTAAATCATTTTTGGTTTTCTGAGTGGACAGTTTCATGCAAAGAAAATGTGTGGTCTGTTGTTTGGTGGGTGGATACTTGTAAATCATTGCTCTCTGTCAAAGTGCACTGCTGTAATGGGCTTGAACATAGACCCATCACACTTTCTGAATGTAAATTTGATGTTATGATTTGGTGTTTGCGTTTTGTACATTTTAGCCTTTGTGAGTTTTAATTTACACATTAGTATTGGTTCTTCCACTGTAGATGATAATTGCTCAACTCTGAAGCTTTTAGAGTATTTTTTAAAATGTGTTTTTCTTCTAAGCTTGCTGCCTCCAATTTTCAAATGAATTTGCGTCGCATCACTTCTTCTCGCCTTGTTTTTGAGAACCCATCACTTCTTCCTCAAGGTGTCTGCAAATAAACAGCCACCCAAAAGACTGCAGCTGAACACCACGACGCAGCATGTACAACAAGGCGTTAACAGCTGCAGCTCATTAGCTCCAGTAAAAACATGCAGTTCTCTCATTTGCACTCTGGCCAGTTCAAACGGCATGAGTTAATTTGTTGTTACCCTCTTTTTCTTAAACAAATATCACGGTCTCAGGGCAATTTAGCCCTAGCCCATGCACTGCAATGGAAAAGAAAACCGATCTACGACAGTGAGCACTGCTCCTGGATTTGTCTTTCTTCCTCTCCATCCCTTGCTCCCTCTTTCTTTCAAACACTGTCCCTTTCTCTATCGCCCCATCCCCCTCTGTATGGCTGGACTTCAGCCAGAGCTCCCAACCAGCCTGATTAGAATCTTCCTTAGTGCTGTGGATGACTCCCTGTAAACCATGAAACCTCTCCAGCCAGGAGACATGTCACTGTTGACCAGTGAATCCTCACACCAAAACCCACAATAACAACAACTATGCAGCTGTCTTCTGAAGATCTTTTCATTTTTCATTCATATTCAGTGACATATCATCAGGTCACATTTATTACCATTAGATCTTTGTTGCTTGTAGAAATGTTACACAACATTTTCAGTAGAATTGTATCTGGCACGGGTCTCTTGACAAGTTGCGTCTTGTCCTTCTGTAATTTGTACATCTTGATCCAATCAACAAGGTCACAAGGTTGACTTGACTCCTTGCTTCGGCCAAACGTTTCTTAACCGCAATTAGTCTGTTTGAAAATGTGTCATTGGCTTTGATAATCTGATTGGTTAGAGACGATCCAATCGCTGGTGACTTTGTTTTGTAAGTAAAAACTACTTCAATGATGGCAGTCTCTGACCAAAGTATGTAGCAAACGACAGAGCAGCGGAATAATTTAGTGTGAGTCGTCAGGCTATGATTTGACACCATCCCATCTTTCTTACATACTGTAAATGCCTCTGGCGGTTTTCTCCACGCAGTGCTGGGTCAAAAACACACTACAGACATGTTTGTGGTTTTGTGACGACAGTTACTTATCCTTCTCCAGTGCATCCTGGGAATGGCGTTGGGAGTTAATCACTTGGAAGACGCGGTCGCAATTCGAGGCCAAAGATATGGAAGCAATTTCTCAAGAGCTTGACTTCGCCCCAGAGCTGGAGCTGCCAACTTCCAGGCCTAAGTTCTGAGTCAGACCATGCAGCGGCACACCATGGGGAAATGTCAGAGACTGTGGAGACTACTCCCTTCACATGGTGTCTTGTCTAGTCTGATAACATTCAGACCTGCCACCACAGTTCTAAAAAATACAAGTGTTTCATTGTCACATATACCAGATATGTGCAGTGAAATGTGTTGTATTACAGGGTCAGCCATAGTAGGAGGCGCCTCTGGAGCAAACTACGTTTGTGTGTTCCCAGTGGTAAGGCTGATCAGTCAGACCCGGGGAAGGGTCTGAATTTGTTGTTTGTGTGGTTTCTTAAACCTTACAGCAATAATTACCTTTGATTAATGGTTAGAATACGGATTGCAAATTGATATGGTGCCATTATGTCTTGATCACCTCAACTTGCAAATATTTAGCATTGAACGGTAGCGTAAAGGTTCGGTTTTACTATTACTTGACTTCGGCTGCTGTCGTAATCTATTGTCTCATGGTCTGTTTTAACAGAATTGCTAGTCTTGTAAAGGTATTATGAGCACCCATACCTGAACTGTTGTTAAAAGTCCAGTGCACTCAAAAACATGATTTTCCTCTGTTTTATATATATGTCCACACAATGAGGTTGGAATAATACTGTGAAATTGTGAAAATTATGATAAAGCCCTTTTAGCGTTAAAGCTGTTTGAAAAGACCACCTGAAATTTCAGCCTGTTTGGGTGGGATGGGGTTTTGGCCAGCCTGGTGACATCACCAGGTGGTAAATTAGTTAGACCAATAAGAAAGATAGCTCCGAACCTCTCTGCCAATATCAGCTAGTTTTCAGTGTTCCCCTCCCCAGTCAGACCACTCCCAGACAGTCCTACAAAAATTATTGCTTGAGAAATTGCTCTTTGCTAACAAGCTATTTTGGTTTCTTTTTGACCATTTTAATTGAAACCAACCCCATTACGGTACTTAATTGTTACTGAGAAATGATTAGATATTGAGATAAAAACCTCTGCATTGCACCTTTTAAGAGAACTTGCTAATCTCGCACTCTTTTAAAGAATGACCCATAAAGGATCCACAGTAAACCTGACACACATGAGACACAAAGAGAAACCATGAATATACAGTGCAATAAAGGGTCTTCACAAACATGTTGCGTTCACTGTCTTTTGTTTACAAAACTAGAACCATTGACACTTACACTGTACACACGCACAGAGGCACATACTGACACATAGAACATTTCCTCATAAACTAGACATGTTTACTCAGAGCCCTGAGACTTGGCCGTTAAAATGGAACAGCAGAATGTTCTGACAAATGTGGCACAGATTGTGGTTATTTCCATAGACAATATTTTTGCTAATTTTAATGGCTGAGGGTGTGGAGGGATGTGCACAGTTTTTATTTGGAAATATTGATACATCCCAAACAAACTAGTGATATTGTACAGGCAGCATGTGCATTAACATTGTGGTTTGTCTTTTAGTGACCTGTCCTACTGAAAGATATATTTTTTATTTATCTTGTCTTACACACTATCCTCTGTAGCGGCTTGCGGTCGGAGACCAAGCAGTTGCCATACAACCGGTCAGGATGCTCTCGATGGTGCAGCTGTAGAACTTTTGATGATCTGTGGACCCAAATCTTTCCAGTCTCCTGAGGTGGAAAAGGCATTGGCGTGCCCTCTTCACAACTGTCTTGGAGTGTTTGGACCATAATAGTTTGTTGGTGATGTGGACACCAGGGAACTTGAATCTCTTGACCCGCTCCACTACAGGCCTGTCGATGTGAATGGGGTTGTGTTCGGCCTTCCTTTTCCTGTAGTCCACAATCAGCTCCTTTCTCTTGCTCATGTTGAGGGAGAGGTTGTAGTCCTGGCACCCCACTGCCAGCTCTCTGACCTCCTCCATATGGACTGTCTCATTGTTGTCGGTGATCAGGCCTACCGCCATTGTGTCGTCCGTAAACTTAATGATGGTGTTGGAGTCATGCTTGGCCTTCAGTCATGGGTGAACAGGGAGTAAACGAGGGGACTAAGCACGCACTCCTGAGGGGCTCCCGTGTTGAGCATCAGCGTGGCAGATGTGTTGTTGCCTACCCTTACCCCTTCAGGAAGTCCAGTATCCAGTTGCAGAGGGAGGTGTTTAGTCCCAGGGTCCTTAGCTTAGTGATGAGCTTTCTAGGCACTATGGTGTTGAACGCTGAGCTGTAGTCAATGAACAGCATTCTTACATAGGTGTTCCTTTTGTCCAGGTGGGAAAGGACAGTGTGGAGTGCTGTTGAGATTGTGTCATCTGAGGATCCTTCCGGGTGAAATGCGAATTGGAGTGGGTCTAGGGTTCCTGGATGATGGTGTTGATGTGAGCCATGACTAGCCTTTCAAAGCACTTCATGCCTACAGTGGCTTGCAAAAGTATTCACCCCCTTGGCGTTTTTCCTATTTTGTTGCCTTGCAACCTGGAATTGAAATAGATTTTTTGGGGGGGTTGTATCATTTTATTTACACAACATGCCTACCACTTTGAAGATGCAAAATATTTTTTATTGTGTATCAAACAAGAGATTTGTCACGTTCTTCGTAATGATGAGACCAAGGCGCAGCATGATAAGCGTGATAAGAATACATTATTTTTCGCCGGACGCTCTGGACTGGGTACTGTCGCCGGACGCTCTGGACTGGGTACTGTCGCCGGACGCTCTGGACTGCGTACTGTCGACGGACGCTCTGGACTGGGCACTGTCGACGGACGCTCTGGACTGGGCACTGTCGCCGGACGCTCTGGATCGGGCACTGTCGCCGGACGCTCTGGACTGGGTATTGTCGCCGGACGCTCTGGACCGGGCACTGTCGCCGGACGCTCTGGACTGGGTACTGTCGCCGGACGCTCTGGACTGCCAAGGCGCACTGTAGGCCTTGTGCGTGGTGCCGGCACTGGTGGTACTGGGCTGGTGACACGCACCTCAGGGCGAGTGCGGGGAGGAGGAACAGGACGTACTGGACTGTCGAGGCGCACTGTAGGCCTGGTGCGTGGTGCCGGCACTGGTGGTACCGGGCTGGGGACACGCACCTCAGGGTGAGTGCGGGGAGGAGGAACAGGACGTACTGGACTGTCGAGGCGCACTGTATGCCTGGTGCGTGGTGCCGGCACTGGTGGTACCGGGCTGAGGACACGCACCTCAGGGCGAGTGCAGGGAGGAGGAACAGGGTGTACTGGACTGCCGAGGCGCACTATAGGCCTGGTGCCGGCACTGGTGGTACCGGGCTGGGGACACGCACCAAAGGGTGAGTGCGAGGAGGAGGCACAGGATACACTGGACCTTGGAGACGCATTGGAGATCCAGAACATAGAGCTGGCTCAATACGTCCTGGCTGGATGCCCATTCTAGCCCGGCAAATGCGAGGAGCTGGAATAGAGCGCACCGGGCTAGAATAGCGCACTGGAGACACCGCGCATCTCTGCATAACACAGTGCCTGACCAGTTACACGCTCCCCACGGTTAGCACGAGGAGTTGGCTCAGGTCTCCTACCTGACTCATGCAATCTCCTCGTGTGCCCCCCCAAAAAAATATTCTTGGGGCTGCCTCTCGGACTTCCGTGCTAGCTGTGTACCTTCATATCGTCGCCGTTCCACTATTCTCCGGTATTTCTCCTCGTAGTATCGCCGTTCCGCTTTCGCTGCCTCTCTTTCCTCCTCAGAAAGGCGATACTCTTTTTTTAATGAAAAATAAACACTGAACCAACTATACAAAACAACAAAACGAACGTGAAACTATGAGACACGAGTACTGACAGGCAACTACACATAGACAATAACCCACATACTATCCAAGGCATATGGCTACCTAAATATGGTCCCCAATCAGAGACAACGATAAACAGCTGCCTCTGATTGAGAACCAATCTAGGCAACCATAGACATAAAAACACCTACACTAGGAAACCCCATAAACATACAAAACCCCGAGACAGGGGAAAACACATATACCACCGTCATCACACCCTGACCTAACCAAAATAATAAAGTAAACAAAGATAACTAAGGTCAGGGCGTGACAAAATTAGACCCAAAAAATGAAAACTTGAGCGTGCGTAACTATTCCCCCCCCCAAAGTCAATACTTTGTAGAACCACCTTTTGCAGCAATTACAGCTGCAAGTCTCTTGGGGTATGTCTCTATGAGCTTGGCACATCTAGCCACTGGGATTTCTGCCCATTATTCAAGGAAAATCCTCTCCAGCTCCTTCAAGTTGGATGGGTTCCGCTGGTGTACAGCAATCTTTAAGTCATACCACAGATTCTCAATTGGATTGAGGTCTGAGCTTTGACTAGGCCATTCCAAGACATTTAAATGTTTCCCATTAAACCATTCAAGTGTTGCTTTAGCAGTATGCTTAGGGTCATGGTCCTGCTTGGAAGGTGAACCTCTGTCCCAGTCTCAAATCTCTGGAAGACTGAAACAGGTTTCCCTCAAGAATTTACCTGTATTTAGCGCCATCCATCATTCTTTAAATTTGGACCAGTTTCCCAGTCCCTGCCGATGGAAAACATCCCCACAGCATGATGCTGCCGCCACCATACTTCACTGTGGGCATGGTGTTCTCGGGTGATGAGAGGTGTTGGATTTGCGGCAGAAATTTTAGTCTCATCTGACCGGAGTACCTTCTTCCATATGTTTGGGGAGTTTCCCGCATGCCTTTTGGCGAACACCAAACGTGTTTGCTTATTTTTTTCTTTAAGCAATGGCTTTTTTTCTGGCCACTCTTCCGTAAAGCCCAGCTCTGTGGAGTGTACGGCTTGAAGTGGTCCTATGGACAGATTCTCCAATCTCCGCTGTGGAGCTTTGCAGCTCCTTCAGGGTTATCTTTGGTGTTTTTGTTGCCTTTCTGATTAATGCCCGCCTTGCCTGGTCTGTGAGTTTTGGTGGGCGGCCCTCTCTTGGCAGGTTTGTTGTGATGCCATATTCTCTCAGTTTTTTAATAATGGATTTAATGGCGCACCGTGGGATGTTCAAAAGTTTTGGTTATTTATTTATAACCCAACCCTGATATGTACTTCTCCACAATTTTGTCCCTGACCTGTTTGGATAGCTCCTTGTTCTTCATGATGCCGCTTCTTGGTGGTGCTCCTTGGTGGTGTTGCAGAATCTGGGGCCTATCAGAACAGGTGTATATAAATACTGAGATCATGTGACAGATCATGTATTTCGTATTTGGTATTTTATTAGGATCCCCATCAGCTGTTGCAAAAGCAGCAGCTACTCTTCCTGGGGTCCATACAAAACATGAAACATAATACAAAATGACATAATACAGAACATCATTAGACAAGAACAGCTCAAGGACATAACTACATGACAATTAGATTGCACACAGGTGGACTTTATTTAACTAATTATGTGACTTCTGACGGTAATTGGTTGCACCAGATCGGTTGCACCTTATTTAGAGGCTTCATAGCAAAGAGGGTGAATACATATGCACACACCACTTTCCCCCCCAAAATTGCGTTTTTTTTTTTAAACAAGTTATTTTTAAAATTTCACTTCACCAATTTGGACTATTTTGTGTATGTCCATTACATGAAACCCCCCCCCCCCCCCCCCCCCCTAAAAAAAACCCCTCTTACATTGCAGGTTGTTATGCAACTAAATAGGAGGGGGATGAATACTTTTGCAAGGCACTGTACCGATGTGAGTGTTACGGGACGGTAGTCATTTAGGCAGGTTACCTCCACTTTCTTGGGCACAGGGATTATGGGACTATGGTGGAAAATTTAGCATCCAACCCTCACATAATGTCTATCATAATGGATTTGGGGAGGGTAGACTGGTCCCAGACCTGTGCCTTAGGGAAACTTGGACTTGGATGCTGTGTCTGAGAAGCCAGTCTGACCTCTGACCACTGTGTGTTATGACCTGATGATACTATTAATGACAGCAGGAGGCCATGCTGCTGCTAATCCCTCCGCAAACCCTAATCCACAACGAAATGTCCCACTCAGCCTCCCTCAGAGTAGCTAGTACTGTACATTATGTTCAGTACCAGTCAAAAGTTTAGTAAAGTTTTCTACATTGTAGAATAATATTGAAGACGTCAAAACGTTGATATAACACATATGGATTCATGTAGTAAACAAAAAACTATTAAAGAATAAAATATATTTTATATTTGAGATTCTTCAAATAGCCACCCTTTGCCTTTAAGACAGCATTACAGACTCTTGGCATTCTCTCAACCAGCTTCATGAGGTAATCACCTGGAATGCATTTCAATTATTAGGTGTGCCTTGTTAAAAGTTTATTTTTTAAATGTCGTGCCTTAATGTGTTTGAGTCAATCAGTTGTGTTGTGACAAGGTAGGGGAGGTATACAGAAGATAGCCCTATTTGGTAAAAGACCAAGTCCATATTATGGAAAGAACAGCTTAAATAATCAAAGAGAAACGACAGTCCATCATTACTTGAAGACATGAAGGTAAGTCAATTCTTCAAGTGCAGTCGCAAAAACCATCAAGCTCTGTGTTGAAACTGGCTCTCATGAGGACCGACACAGGAAAGGAAAACAAAGAGTTAACTCTGCTGCAGAGGATAAGTTCATTAGAGTTAACTGCACCTCAGATTGCAGCCCAAATAAAAGCTTCACGGAGTTCAAGTAACAGACACATCTCAGCATCAACTGTTCAGAGGACACTGCATGAATAAGGCCTTCATGGTTGAATTGCTGTAAAGAAACCACTACTAAAGGACACCATTAAGAAGAAGAGACTTGCTTAGGCCAAGAAACACAAGCAATGGATATTAGAACAGTGGAAATCTGTCCTTTGGACCAAATTTGAGATTCTTAGTTCCAACCGCTGTGTCTTTGTGAGACGTAGAGTAGGTTAATGACAGGTCTCCGCATGTGTGGTTCCCACCGTGAAGCATGGAAGAGGAGTTGTGATGGTGTGGGGGTGCTTTGCTGGTGATACTGTCAGTGATTTATTTAGAATTCAAAACACATCAAGGCAAAGGGTGGCTACTTTGAAGAATCTAAAATATATTTTGATTTGTTTAACACTTTTTTTCGTTACTACATGGTTCCATACATGTTATTTTATAGTTTTCATGTCTTCACTACTATTCTACAATGTAGAAAATTTTAAAAATAAAGAAAAACCCTTGAATGAGTAGGTGTATCCAAACTTTTGACTGGTACTGTATATGAGGAAGAGTTTGAAATAGAGAATTTGAAATTATTTTCTCAATCTCTAGAGACTCTAGACTTCCATGTAATACCATATTATGGTTTATATGTGTCAAAGCCAGAGTATCCCTGGCAGCTGAAAAGGTTAACACTGGTAGTGAGAAAGCGTTGATTGCTATGCCAGCCTCAAATTAAGCGTCCAATGACTTGCTTATCATCTTAATTCACTTAAGTCTGCACCTGCACCCTTCTCTCAGTCCTGGTGATGACAGGACTCTTCCTGCTCTGCTGCTTGTCCTGCCATGTTGGAGGAGAGACATAGGGCTCCTTGTCTGGGGAATAGGTATGTAGTGTTCAGACTACCCACTGTGCTGGTACTGTAATGTCTGACACAGCTCCTGCAGTCAACAAGCAATATTTAGAGAATGTTGTGTTCCCTGTACAACTTCCACGTGCAACTTCTGTGTCTTTTAATTTGAGGGTTTTGCAGTATTCTGTTACTGTAACAATTGTAGTGATTTAACTGGTTCATTTTACCCAGGCAGTCTGTTGTAGGTCATCCAGTATTTTTAGATAACTATTGGAATGATCTTGCTTGTTGGGAAGCGTTTTCTTAAGGCTTGGCAGATACAAAGGTTCAGTTTTCGCCCAAAAAACATAGCATCATGGGTTATGTTTGGCTCTGAATCTGATTTGAATCAATGGGACTTGAAAATCAAAAAAATAGTACTGACTTTTTTGTCTAGAAAGGAACAGTTCAGTGCTCCTCTTAGTTATGGTAACTTTCCTTTCATGAGTTTATTTGGTTTTGTTGGCCCAGCAATGTCAGACCACATTACCCATCAAGCTTGGTGTTCGCAGTGGGCAGTGCGGCTCTTCACGCTGGGGGTGGTACAGGTATGTAGGTCAGGCAGCAGGCAGGCTGTTGGAAACTGGATGAATACATTTCAGGGCATTACAAACACAGCAGTAGGCCTTCCTTCTGCCTCTCTTTGAACTGACTGTGCCATCTTGTGTGTGTGAGAGAGAGAGGGGACCATATTTTGCCCTGGGGCTCAGGCCTGTAAGTCTGTTTAGCACCAAAAAGGGAACATGATCTGCCATTTCACGAATGATCAGAAAGTGGCTACTGTAGCCTCTCAGTGTGGGTATGTGTATATTGCATATGACTCCTGTTCTTTACAATTCACACAATGTTGACAAGGAATATTGTGTCACGATAAGGACCTGTAAACTCATGTTTTGGGCTTGATTGAGATTCTATTCTATGAAGCTGTTTTTTTATAGCCTGTCCCTATTTGATGCTGCATGCAAGCGTGGAACCATAGAATTAGGAATTAGGAGACTAGAGCGGATATTAACCTTCTTACGATGGTCCTAAGGTCAGCCATGTTGGTCAGGGAGTTGGTCAATCATGGATTGCCAGTGCTGTGGGAATATATTGTGTAAAATAACAAATTTGACAGTTTTAGAGAAATTATTCTATACATCTGTACGGGATAATCAGTGAGGGGCTATGCGTTCTATGGAAAATAGTGAATGACGTGGAAGGTGTGTTCCACGATGCACTAGCGGAGTGGAACTAACCTTCCACTGAGTTGCGTTATTTTCCAGAGAACGCATAGAGCCCTGAGTTGATTATCCTTTTTATACCATCACTATAATTGAACACATTTGCCACTAGAAATGTGTTTGTTTGCCGGTGGAATTGTGTTCAACATCCACTGAAGCAGCTAGCAAGTTTACTAGATAGCAGCAGTAGTTACCTTGGTAGCCAAATAGACTTGCTAGTTTAGTTAACCAAATCATCAGTCCTATCTTGCTAAATCCAAATCAACAATGCAATAATGTTAATGTTTTCAATTCAACTTTTGCTTTCAAAAGCAGATCAAACATAGAACATGTAAGAATGAACTAGCCATTGAATTATACCGTGCTGATATACCATGCATTATAGGGATTTAATGCACACTCTAGAATGACCTTCAAGCCAATCAAAAACGAGTATTCAAAAACGCCATGGTATAATTAAGCAATAAGGCCTGAGGTGTGTGGTATATGGCCAATATACCATGGCTAAGGGCTGTTCTTATACAGATTTAATTCAAAACTGTATCTCGGCCACTCAGGAACATTCACTGTCATCTTGGTAAAAATTCTGGTCTAGATTTGGCCTTGTGTTTTATGTTATTGTCCCGCTGAAAGGTGTATTCATCTCTCAGTGCAGACTGAACTAGGTTTTCCTCTAGGATTTTGCGTGTGCTTAGCTCCATTCTGTTTATTTATTTATTTTTATCCTGAAAAACTCCCCAGTCCTTAAGAATTCAAAGCATACCCATAACATGATGAAGCCACCATTATCATTGAAAATATGGCAAGTGGTACTCTGTAATTTGTTGTATTTGATTTGCCCCAAACATAACACTCAGGACAAAAAGTGAATTGCTTTGCCACGTTTTTTCCTGTATTACTTTATTGCCTTGTTGCAAAAATGATGCATGTTTTGGAATATTTTGTATTATTTACAGGCTTCCTTCTTTTCACTCTGTCAATTAGGTTACAATTATGGAGAAACTACAATGTTGTTGATTCATCCTCTGTTTTCTCGTATCACAGCCTTCCAACTTTAACTGTTTTAAAGCCACCATTGGCCTCAAGGTGAAATCCCTGAGTGGTTTTCATCCTCTTCGGCAACTGAGTATCTTTGTAGTGACTGAGTGGATTGAGACTGAGTGTGCATGTACACTACAACCAGATGAGCCCAGTGTTTCCGAGTCTAATTGGTGTGTGTGTATGTGTGTGTTCTAAGACGGTTAGCTTCTTCTCCTGTATTATCAGTATTCCATGTTCACTTGGCCTACTTTAGTATCATTACAATCTTCCCCAAACTGCTAGCAGATGGTGGCAGGTAGCGTAGCAGTTAACAGCATTGGGCCAGTAACCGAAAGGTAACTGATTTGAATCCCCGAGGCAACTAGGTGAAAATTCTGTAAATGTGCCCTTGAGCAAGGCACTTAACCCTAATTGCTTCTGTACGTCTCTCTGGATAAGAGTGTCTGCCAAATTACTTAAATGTTGTTGTTTTTTTAAATTGCAGGGCCAAGGGTGACGTGGGAACAGTGTATATGTCCGCTGGTCACCCAATTTTAAACGTATACCTGCACTCAAGCTCATCCTTTGGATTAACAAAGCTATGGTTGAGTCTTGGCTCATAACCACATTATTGACCTCTATCTTTCCCTTGAAGTGATTTAACATGGACACAGTAAACACTATCTTGTTTAGTGTTATATGATTCAGAAGTTTATCTGACGGTACGGTGTCTCATGTGAAATATTCTTATGTGAATTTACTGGGCAAACGCTATGGATTGAATAGGACCATCATTTTGCTAATGAAAACCTCACTTTAGAGTGGTCTTGAGCATGATTCTATATGTGCTCTGTGATTCTCACACACCAACTGACTGAACATTTTCAATGAGACCGACGAAAACATGGCAAGATCTTTATTGTCCCTATCATAAATTCCAACCTCAGGCTGTTACAATGGGTGGTCCAAAACTGTTATTATTGGGCTTTGTTCAAATACAAAAATAATGCTTTGAAAATCCTATATGGATTTTATTCAAAGTCATTTTCCTTAATTGCATGAATTAGATTATTCTCATCAGCAATCTGTGATATTATGTTGTTATCATGCCTCTTGGTCAGACTAGGCAATCGACAAGCTTCCCACCCATCATGCCTTCTCCCATGTAATTGCAACCTGGCTAGACTGCTGACTGTAAAGCGTCTCACTCACTTAGCTCTTTTCATTTAACTGTGGCTGAGCTACAGCAAGAATCAATGTTTTCATTGTGAGTTGCAATTTTAAACCAATGAATTAACGCACAGTCGGCTGAAATCTAGCCCACGTGACATTTCTCATACCGTGTTCGGTTGCAGAATCTGGAGATTTTCCCCACAAATATGTGATTCTGAATCCCCTATGAAGCCGTATGTACTGATTAACTTATTTACAGCAAGGGGTTAGGGAATGAAATGGATCCCACACTTCTGCAATCTATTTACTGTAACTGACTCAAGTCTATGAGTACGCAAGCAGTCTGTTTCTTGTTATCAACTCACTTTTTCTCAGAAGCAAATTTCAAAAGTTGGGTAGATTGTAGGTGGATGAAATTATCGATTCACTCAATCTCATTTCATTATGCTGGGAATTACTCGGATTCATTGGAAGAAAAAAATGTGACCTCTTTTCTGACAGAAGTGTATTTGCAAATGGTGTAGGACTGTGTGCAGGTATGCAGATTTGGTGTTTGGTTAGTCATCCCATTGGGATTACTGTTCTGGGCCTGGTTTCCCAATAGCGATGGAATTTGTGTTTTAACAGGAATTTGTGTTTTAACAGTGTATTGTTCCTATAATGGCTAAACAACTCACATGTGTTTCCCAAAACAGAACGTAGGAAGAACTTCCACTAAGTGCTTAGTTGGAGCATGTGTCAATACTGATAGGATGGAAAGAAAGGCAGCTCTGCTCTTGGATCCACTTTCTCCATTCAAATCTTACATTAATATTATAATTAAGTGCTTTATATTATTATCACAAAAGGGCTTTATCAAATATTATCACAAAAGGGCTTTATTACAGACAGAAATACTCTTCAGTTTCATCAGCAGACGATCCCGCAGGTGAAGAAGCAGGATGTGGAGGTCCTGGGCTGGTTACACGTGGTCTGCGGTTGTGAGGCCAGTTGGACGTACTGCCAAATCCTCTAAAAAGATGTTGGAGGCAGTTTATGGTAGATAAATGAACATGAAATTCTATGGCAACAGCTCTGGTTGACATCCCCGCAGTCAGCATGCTAGTTGCACTCTGCCTCAAAACTTGAGACATCTGTGGCTAAACTGCATATTTTAGTGTAGCCTTTTATTGTCCCCAATACTGTACACTGATCATGCTGTTTAATCAGCTTCTTGATATGCCACACCAGTCAGATGGATGGATTATCTTGGCAACCCAGTAAGTTCAATGAAAACACGTTTTAATTTACAGCAATGACCTGGGGAATAGTTACAGGAATGAATTAACCAAATGTAAACCAGAGATGATTAGGTGGCCATGAAGGCCAGATTGGGAATTTAGGCAGGACACCGCAGTTAACAACCCTACTCTTACAATAAGTGCCATGGGATCTTTAGTAACCACAGAGAGTCAGGACACCCGTTTAACATCCCATCCAAAAGACAGCACCCTACACAGGGCAATGTCCCCAATCACTGCTCTGCAGCATTGGGATTTTTTTTTTAGACCAGTGGAAAGGGTGCCTCCTACTCACCCTCCTACACCACTTCCAGCAGCATCTGGTCTCCCATCCAGGGACTGACCAGGACCAACCCTGCTTAGCTTTAGAAGGATGCAGGGTGGTATGCTGCTGGCTTTTTGGTCACTAACAGGGAAGTAAACAAATGTGTGCATAAATTGGAGAGAAATAAGCTATCTGTGCGTATGAAACATTTCTGGGATCTTTTATTTCAGCTCATGAAACATGGGACCAACACTTTACATGTTGCCTTGTACTGTATTGATCTTTTAATGCACTCATCTCAGTTTTAATTTGAATAATATTTTTATATTTTGCTTGTTTGTAATAATTGCAAAAACATTGGCAACTTTTGTATTTTTAGTCAACTACTTCTGAAGTTATCAGCGACCACAGTGTAACGATTGTCGTCGGGAGAAGGAGAAGAGGACCAAGGTACAGCGTGGTAAGTTTTCATAATGCGTTTAATAAATACCAACACTTGAACAAAAATCAACAAACGAACAGTTCTGCAAGGTGCAATACACAAAACAGAAAACCTAGAATGAAAAACATAGAATGCCCACCCCAACTCACGCCCTGACCAAACCAAAATAGAGACATAAAAAAGGAACTAAGGTCAGGACGTGACACACAGAGACAGATAAACATATTCATTCTATGTTTAGCAGATATCTTTTGTAGCAGAGATAAAGTGACATGTAAGGGCAAAAAAAGCATCTAACTATGCACTTAGCTGTTCTACTGGTGGTCTGAGGCAGTTGGTAATAAACAAGCGTTTTCAAGAGTAACTTTAGTAATAATGGTTTTGGAAAAGAGCTCGGAGATTTAACGATGCTCCTACCAAGGTTCCAACGATTAACTTAGCCTTCAGACGCTTTTGCGAAACCAGGCCCAGGAAGCTTCCTTGATAAGTTCCTTTGTATGTTTCATGTTCCCTAGCTGTGCGTCTCAGGACACGTTAATCTGACTCACAGACCAGGGAAGGGTCCAACATGTGTCTGAACATGAAGCCCACTAACTTAAAGCAGCTGTCTGAGGAAGGCCCTCTTATCTCCCTACCCTGTTACAACCCACTGTCTCTCCCTCTCTTTGGGGGTGAGGGAAGAGATGGGCCCCCCTTGTAAAATCTGTTAGGCCCGTCGAGTCATATGATGTGTTGACTGGAGGGTGCCATGGTGAGCAGAGTATTGGCACAGACAAGGTCAATGGCAAAGTTCTTTAAGCAAAGTGGTCTGGGTAGAAATTGCCCTTAGTCACAGATCTAGGATCAGCTAATCTTCCTCAATCCTAACCTTATTGGTAGTGATCACTCACTACCAAAATCTAAGTGTTCCAGTTGTTTCAGACCTCAGAAGTCAATGCCCCATGCCATTGGTCTTGTATAACATCGCTGCAACTCTGTGTTATTCCTGATGACTGACTTGCTGTCCAAAGGTGATTGATACCTGTCCTAAGATTCAAATAAAAATCTAAGTTTATTGGTCGTGTACACAGATTTGCAGGTGTTTTAGTAGGTGCAGTGAAATGCTTGTTTCTAGCTCCAACAGTGCAGTAGAATGTCTCGCAAATACAATACTAATACACAAATAGTAAATAGTAAATAACAAAATGTGGAAAAAGTCAAGGGGTCTGTACTATAAAATAACTCTGATCTACACATTTTACCCTAGTCAAAAATCCTATAGGATTCCAATAAAATTATTGGAATCCAATCTGAAAATCTTATCAGATTTTCAAACCAGTCCTATTGGACTCCAAAGGATTATATTCTATAGATACAGTGCAAAAGGTTAAAATCCTATAGGATAGGTTCCAAAATCTTTTGGATTGTCTTTTGGATTGTAATAAATAGGATTTTTTTGACGAGGGTACCCTCCTCTCTTTTCCAGTTTCACCACTCTAGGCCAGCCAGCTGTAGGGAGGGGGTATAGTAGGTACCTGGTGGTCAGCCCGGGGATGATTGCAGTGTAGACAGGCATGGAGACGACACCTAACACTTTTACAAGGGCCCCCAGTGGGCCAGGACCATCTTCCCTAAAAACAGGCTGATCACCCCTGTTCGAGCTCTCATCTGGTCTGAAGAGTCTCAAAGACAACACAGTGATGTCACAATACAACTTGCCTACACTGCTAGACCAGACCTGCCTGTCAGCTTTGATTCACAGAGCCTGTTCTCAATGACTACTATTAAGGGCAGTCATTAGTGTTGTTATTAGCGGCTAAATTTGCTTAAGGAAACTAAATGACATCCAACTTTCACATTTTCAGGAAGGACCCACCAACGTGAGCTGAGCAGATAACCAATCAGGATGCCATTTCAAGGTTGGTCTCAGCATCACAGCCAAACTAAAGGAAGACAGACTTTCAATGACTCACCACTGTCAATGCAGTGCATTGGTCTACAAAACCAGATGATTTAATTTGATGTGTTGTTTATTGTCAAGGGGAATACCATTGTACAATGTGGAAGAGGAAGGTAATATTTGTGAAATATTCACCTCCTAAGAAATGTTCACCATACACATTTTATTTTGTGTTGGGACATGGTTCTTAGTTTATCTTGATAAGTAGTTTTGTTTTTCATATCTCATATTAATTGTCATAATAAAGTTTGTAAGAAATTCACTATGGTGTTTATGTTGTCTATTTTTGACTTCCTGCTTGTATTTAGCCTGAGGTCACACAGGAAGACTCAGGCCTCGCACAACACATGCAGTGTCAAAGGTTTAGAGACAGATCAGCTTGTTTGAGAAGTCATGCGAGAGGAAATCAGCATTCCAATGCCAGATGTATGTATCCTTGCATGTTCGAACATCAGTCAGCACACTAGAACTGACTCTCAAACAAATGTATTTATAAAGCCCTTCTTACATCAGCTGATGTCACAAAATGCTGTACAAAAACCCAGCCTAAAACCCCAAACAGCAAGCAATACAGGTTACCATTTAGCTTCAGGGCCTGGTCCTGTAATCCGCCTCTGCGTGCTGCGCCTTACTCAGTACCTGGAGCTATTCCCTTTCAGACATGATATATCTAAGCCCCCTTGATCCATACTCTGTTTTAGGCCTTCTGTGTGTGTTATGTTCATTTCTGTTTTGTCGTGTGCTGTTGTGCTAGTATTATTTCCGCCTGGTTCACGGGGTATTGTTATTGCTGCACTTGCATATGCATGACTTGTGGCCATGCTATTTTTGCTCATCCGAGGCCAACGTGTTGTTATTCTTCTCCGAGGCCAGGCCGAGGTGTTGAAAGCAGTCGTTAAACTGTGGCACTCAACACTTTCCCAAGGTGAACTGGCTGTACTTTGATCATAGATAAATTTGATCTCTGTTATATTCTCTGCATCACCCAGCTGTCCTCTCCATTGGCCGCCTTTATATGAATTCATATATTGTCCATTCTCACGTCTGATTAACTAGAACTGGTCCTTTAGTTATATTTACTATATACCCTTGGAGTGTGTTATTAGTAACTGATTTCCACAACACCACTATGGTATTATTATGATCCCAGGTCAGATTCCATTTCGTAATAGTATATCTCTGTTTTAACTTTACTGATGGATATCCAGGGCAGTCTGTTCTATTATTCGGGGTGCATTGTACTGGTACCCCCCATCACTTAGTAAATGCCCTGTATACGGGTATTGAATTCTGGCATCTTTCTTGTTCTATCTCTAAACCTTGTATAATTTCTCTTTCTTGTTTTTCGTATATTACCCCTAGGGTTAGTCCAAATACTATAGCCCTTGGCACTATGATTATGGTGGAAAGAATACTTACCCCAGTCTCATGCTTCCCTGTGGAGACAGAGGGGGTTCTAATTGTTTTTTGTTGTTGTTTTTTATTTATTTATTTTTTTATACAAATGGGGGACCTAGTATGGCCTCTATCCCTTTGTCTAGATGTGCCCTCTCCAGGGTCTTGTGTGTCTGGAGTTGGTTTCCTTTTTATTAGGTTAATAAACCTTCTAATTTTTCCTTGTGGATCAGGTGGAGCAGCTTCATTTCTACCCCTTCCCTCTCCAGGAGCTGCTTTCCTGTCCACCAACATGTGGCACGAGTATACACAGTCCAATTTAGTCTTAGGGTCCTGGGCAATGTATATTTGCCAGCCCAATTACACCATATGCCTTTCTCTTTTGTCACCTCGGACGGGTTCTGTATCCTCTATAGCCATAAGCTTAGAGACACAGCACATTGTCTTTTCTTTCCTCATTAACCTACCCCAGTGATGTTCTCTCACTGGCTTACATGTTCCTTCCCATCAGCATCTTCTTATTACTCCATGGTGGTCGTTTCTCTCATGGTTATTGTCTAATTCATATTCATCATCTTGTTCCCGGTCACGTCTGTTTATCAGCATCTGACTTAGGTAATTCATTGGGTTCCATAGGGAAAATTTCCCGTCTACCATCATCCAACATTCTGGTTCTCCTTTACTGGTCCCATATCCCGTAAGGGGTACTGGTTCTCTTCCCTGGCTTTTAGCCACTCTTCACTATTCCAATAGGTACTAGACCCTTTGGCCAACTGGAGGGGTCCTTGTTCCACCGGCCAGAGAGGGTCTTCTAGCCTTACTGGCGTAAGCAAGCTCCCTCTTAGTAAGACCGTATTTCCCTTAACTTGCTGATTTCTACACTCCTAGGTTGTATGATTCCCCTGTGGTTCCACATGCATAAGCATCTTTTAGGGTCCCAGGTTCCCGATACTACTTGTACTCCCCATACACAATTCGGGAATGCATGTAATCCACATGCTCTAAACATGAGTATGCGGCCGACTCTTTGTCTCCCGCCTTTCTCTCCGCTATCACTTCCTGTGGCCGATTGCCTAAGGCTAAGATTAGCCGGTCCTTGGTATTGGACTTCGGCAGTTGGTTCTCCTCAGTTGTCACATGGTACAGTGCTCATATGTCCTGACCCTGTAACATCCATACACTTACATTCTTGCCACAACAGCTTTGTGTTCGGGGCCACCACCACCCCAACCTTGACTAAATCCTCATGCCAGGTGTGTGAGGCAACCCATATAGTATCTCCAGAACGGCGCACTTGCAGCCCTGACCTGCAGTTAAGCAGATGCAACCATTCTGGCACTACCTCTGGGGCGGACATACTTTCTTAAGTTGGGAGATATCTACTGTTATATTACTGTCTACTTTAACTGGGTTAGCACTGACAACCTCAGTTATTTGCTGTCTCTTTCTGTGTTTTTTAAAAATTACTCTGTTCCCTGTATCAGCTCCTGGTGGTTTCTTGATCCTAATCCAGTCTCCCACCTTTAACACAATATATTGTAACTGGTACTTTGCTGTTTCCCTGTATTGCCAATCACATCTGTACCTGATGTCTCACTGAGTGACTGCCACTTCGTCTGTATTCAAGAGGCGTTTAGATCTCTGTGTTTTGTAGACTCAGTCTCGGGGTCACTAAATTCAACCAAGTATATTCAGATAGTGATCTAATAAGTATTTAGGCAAAATAATCCAGTTCTCAGATATTGTTATAGTCTAACAAAAAGAGTATAGTGCAATAGTAAATTTACCTGTGATGATTCTCCATATGAAGTCTGTCTCATATGTCAGTGAGGATCACGCTGTCTTATGATCTCTGTTCTCTTTATATACCTTTTTACAGGGGAAGTTCCCACTCGTGCTGTAGACCTACGTAACCTTAGGCCTGTGTGTTAAACGCAAGCTTCCTATTATTACCCTTTAAGGTCATGCACTACTGACTCTCACATTGCTGCTTCCGTGTTACTGTTGGCTGATTCTACTCAATCATACCAGCTGGTTGTTTCTACCACTGGAGGTGGCGTAGGTGGTATGTCAAGCGTCAGCTGGGAGAAGTCTATGATAGGTATCTCCTCTGCTTCCCCCTGTTGTCCAGTTTCTGCAGGTGCGGTCCATGGTTCCATGAGGTCTCGTGAATGCCCTGTGTTGTCCCCATTGCTTGATGGAGTGGGCAGATTCTTTTCATCTCTTGTCACACAACCACCAACTTACCACCCTGAGACGAGGCCGAGTATAGCCCACAAAGATCTCCCCCACAACACAACCCAAGGGGGGGGGTGCCAGCCAGGACAGGGAGATCACGTCATTGACTCAAACCACTCAAGTGACTCACCCCTCCTAGGGACGGCATGGAATAAGCACCAGTAAGCCAGTGGCTCAGCTCCTGTAATAGGGTTAGAGACAGAGAATCCCAGTGCAGAATCCCAGTGCAGGCAGAGACAGCAAGGGCGGTTCGTTGCTCCAGTGCCTTTCCATTCACCTTCACACTCCTGGGTCAGACTACACTCAATCATAGGACCTACTGTAGAGATGAGTCTTCAATAAAGAGTCTGCGTCTCTCACATGGATAGGCAGATCATTCCATAAAAATTGAGTTCTATTGGAGAAAGCCCTGCCTCCAGCTGTTTGCTTAGAAGTTCTAGGGACAGTAAGGAGGCCTACGTCTTGTGACGTAGGTATGTACGGCAGAACCAAATCAGAAAGATAGGTAGGAGCAAGCCCATGTAATGCTTTGTAAGTTAGCATTAAAACCTTGACATCTGTAACGTCTCTCGTCAGAATGAGGATCGGACCAAAGCGCAGCGTGGTAAGTGTACACGATAATTTATTACTCAAAACACTCTAACAAAATAACAAAGAGAAAAACAAACAGTTCTGTATGGCAAATCAACTATACATAAAATAACTACCCACAAAAACACAGGTGGGAAAAGGCTGCCCAAGTATGATTCCCAATCAGAGGCAACAATAGACAGCCGCCTCTGATTGAGAACCACACTCGGCCAAAAACAAAGAAATAGAAAACATAGAAATAAAGAAACTAGAATGCCCACCCTAGTCACACCCTGGCCTAACCAAAATAGAGAATAAAAGCCTCTCTATGGCCAGGGAGTGACAAAATCAGCCCTTGCCTTAACAGGAAGCCAGTTTAGAGAGGCTAGCACTGGAGTAATATTATAAAAATGTTTGGTTCTAGACAAGATTCTAGCAGCCGTATTTAGCACTAACTGAAGTTTATTTAGTGCTTTATCCGGGTAGCTGGAAAGTAGAGCATTGCAGTAGTCTAACCTAGAAGTGACAAAAGCATGGACTAATCGTTCTGCATCATTTTTGGACAGAAAGTTTCTGATTTTTGCAATGTTATGTAGATGGAAAAAAGCTGTCCTTGAAACAGTCTTGATATGTTCTTCAAAAAAGAGATCAGGGTCCAGAGTAACGCCGAGGTCCTTCACAGTTTAATTTGAGACGACTGTACTGTACAACCATCAAGATTAATTGTCAGATTCAACAGAAGATCCCTTTGTTTCTTGGGACCTAGAACTAGCATCTCTGTTTTTTCCGAGTTAAAGTAGAAAATGTGCAGCCATCCACTTCCTTATGTCTGAAACACATTCTTCTAGCAAGGGCAATTTTGGGGCTTCACCATGTTTCATTGAAATGTACAGCTGTGTGTCATCCGCATAGCAGTGAAAGTTAACATTATGTTTCTGAATGACGTCACCAAGAGGTAAACTATAGTGAAGACAATGGTGGTCCTAAAACAGAGCCTTGGGAACACCGAAATGTACAATTGGTTTGTCAGAGGACAAACCATCCACAGAGACAAACTGATGTCTTCCCGACAGATAAGATCTAAACCAGGCCAGAACTTGTCCGTTTAGACCAATTTGTGTTTCCAATCTCTCCAAAAGATTGTGGTGATCGATGGTATCAAAAGCAGCACTAAGGTCTAGGAGGACGAGGACAGATGCAGGGCCTAGGTCTGACGCCATTAAAAAGTAATTTACCACCTTCACAAGTGCAGTCTCAGTGTTAAGACATTGACAGTCTTCAGAAAGGCAGTGAGTTGCTGTGCAACAGCTTTTTCTGACATTTTTGAGAGGAGTGGGAGATTTTATATAGGCTGATAGCTTTTTATATTTTCTGGGTCATGGTTTGGCTGTTTCAAGAGTGGCTTTATTACTGCTACTTTTAGTGAGTTTGGTACACATCCGTTGGATAGAGAGACGTTTATTATGTTTAACATAGGCGGGCCAAGCACAGGAAGCAGCTCTTTCAGTAGTTTAGTTGGAATAGGGACCAGTATGCAGCTTGAAGGTTTAGAGGTAAAGATTATTTTCATCAATGTGTCAAGAGATATAGTACTAAAAAACTTGAGTGTCTCCCTTGATCCTAGGTCCTGGAAGAGTTGTGCAGACTCAAGACAACTGAGCTTTTAAGGAATATGCATATTTAAAGAGGAGTCCATCATTTGCTTTCTAATGATCTTTTCCTCAAAGAAGTTCATGAATTTATCACTGCTGAAGTGAAAGCCATCCTCTCTTGGTGAATGCTGGTTTTTAATTAGCTTTGCGACAGTATCAAAAATACATTTAGGATTCTTCTTATTTTCCTCAATTAAGTTGGAGAAATAGGATGATCGAGCAGCAGTGAGGGCTCTTCGGTACTGCACGGTACTGTTTTTCCAAGCTAGTCGGAAGACTTCCAGTTTGGTGTAGCACCATTTTCATTCTAATTTTCTGGAAGCTTGCTTCAGAGCTCAGGTATTTACTGTATACAGGGAGCTAGTTTCCTATGACAAATATTTTTTTGTTTTTAAGGGTGCGACTGCATCTAGGGTATTGCGCAATGTTAAATTGAGTTCCTCAGTTAGGTGGTTAACTGATTTCTGTACTCTGACATCCTTGGTAGGTGGAGGGAGTCTGGAAGGGCATCTAGGAATCTTTGGGTTGTCCGAGAATTTATAGCACGACTTTGATCCTTGATTGGGGTCTGAGCAGATTATTTATTACGATTGCAAACATAATAAAATTGTGGTCTGATAGTCCAGGATTATGAGGAGAAACATTAAGATCCACAACATTTATTCCACGGGACAAAACTAGGTCCAGAGTATGACTGTGGCAGTGAGTATGTCCGGAGACATGTTGGACAAAATCCACTGAGTTGATGATGGCTCCGAAAGCCTTTTGGAGTGGGTCTGTGGACTGTGAATATTAAAGTAACCAGAAATTTGAATATTATCTGCCATGACTACAAGGTCCAAAAGGAATTCATGGAACTCAATGAGGAACGCTGTACATGGCCCAGGAGGCCTGTAAAACAGTAGCCTTAAAAAGTGATCTTTTTTTTTGTAAATTGAAATTTGCTATCATAAATGTTAGCAACACCCCTGACTAGGCAAATACAGTGCAAAAGTAGGCTACATCAGTCACATACTTTACAGAGAAGGAACACACACATTCCCACTGTGTGGATCCACTATAATGATAATGGAGTGCCATGTTGTCAGTTTTATGTGATCAATGATCATAGACTGTATTAAAGTCTATTAACACATCTAAGCACATAATAGGTGTGGAGGTCCCCATTATACTATGTAGACATCCCAAATGGAGCTGTTAGCCATCTCCACTATCCAAATGGTAAGACTTAAATCACCTATAAGGCATGTAAGGGATGAATTATGTTGGATTGGACATCCCTGTGTAAATAGTTGACGGGATAGTCTGAATACAGTGTCTGTTGGGAATAGTTATTTTAACCCTTAACCTACGGAACTAACAATTCCATAACACATATCATGATAATATTGTTTAATGACGAATTTGTGAATACATATTATTGACCAACATGTCATGCAAAAGTAGGTGAAACATTCTAACATTTATATTATCTTAAAGCACTTTTAAATGACAATAATTCATCCAAAAACAATAACTACTTAAAAAAATATATTTTCCTATGCCTGGCCAAGCATGATATTCATAATGAATTGTTTTATGCAGAAGTGTGGTATTAGACCTAAGAATACTTAAGTAGCTCTGGATAAGAGTGTCTGCTAAATGACTAAAGTGTAAAATGTGAAAATCTTAATATATCATTTCTCCCAAACGAACAACATGTACTTTATAAAATGACAGTACACATACTGTATCAAGAATTAGGAGATTTGAAATTGATTATAGGCTACATGAGAAAGGCTGCATGTGCATTCCTTGTTTGATTTAACAATGAACAAGCTCCTCTGACAACGATTTCGGAATGGAATCCCTTTTTTGAGTTTTGGTCACACACACACCTCCCCCAGAGGTTCATCCAGCCTCTGTATCATGACAGTAGCCAATGAACGTTACTATCAGCTCGGAGAGCGGTCCGGCCTCTCCCCCGTGTGGAAAGGACAGGCAAAGAGGCTTCACTGTCAGATCAGTCACTGGCTCTCAGGCTCTGGCTCTGTTGGGTCATGTCAGTGGTCTCAGTTATCCGACCAACTTAGAGCCGTGAAGTAGCCTTGTTCTTAGGTCATATTTGCGTTGCCAATGGTGAACTTAATGAAATGCCTGCAACAAATGAAGTGAACTTGCCAACTACTCATGCAGTAGGCTACATTAGATTTTTTCATTTAATTATCATACAGTTGCTTGCGTTTATCGCCGGACCCCAAGGTTGGCAGGAATAGGCTTTCGCGCAAAAGTGTATGTTTTACGCACCATTTGTAGCCTATTGATTCGATTGGGTTGTATCGAAATGTTGTCAAAAGTGGGCGACCTCATCCCTCTACAGTTGTGTGTGTTGTCCAACCTGTTAGCACAAGGAACTTTATCCAGTTGTTGAATTACACATCCGTCCTTTAACGCGCTCCGTTCCATTACGCGCACCCTTAGGTAGCATCATTTTGGACACCCTTTTATTCCAAAGGAATCCATCATCTTCAGTATTTTCTTGGATCAAAGTATGGAAAAAAGATGATGGCTCTGACTAGTGATTTGAATATTGAACAGAAACATATCATTATTTTGTATTGATTAATTTAATTGACGCATGGGTACATCTGGGTTCCAAATGGAAAGTTAAATGGTTTCATTGACAACGGTCTGACCAGTGCAAGTGAATTATATGGTGTAGCAACAACGTTATTGGATGAGGATGTTCGTGTTAGACAAAGGGTCTAATTATGTTTTTTTTCCTCCCTCCCAAAGGTGTCCACAATTTTTTGGGATGGGCAGTGGGCCCCTCCTCTCCAACAGTGACGAAATAACAGTGGGTGTAAAGAGAATTTGAACTTGCAGCCGGCTACCACTTCTTGGTTGCTCTTGCCCGGATCAGAACAAGCAACATACTGGAGTGGGACACTGCACCACAGAAGCAGTGATTGGAGAAAATCGGCGCACCCGGGAAATAAGTGCTTAGTGACCGACTTTCAGATCAAATATTTATTGGCCACTTTTTACGCATGACTACACTGGGAGTAACTGGAATTTCAAGGATATAAACTGATTCTCTTTCTATATTTCATGGAGTTAAAACTTTGTTTAAGGTAATGTTTGTAGTTATTTTATTATACTATATATTAGTACGTCTTTACTTAAAGCATCCAGGTATAATGCTTTATAACTTGTTATAAGCATGTATGAGCCTTTATGTCTTATAAAAAATCGTATCATATTTTATGTCTCTATTGGCCTATACATTTTCTTGGACCAGGGATACAATAATTAGTTAGACATTTATTTTTACATTCTATTTGAGCATCCTTTGCGGATGATAGCTTCATTGGACAAACAGTTCAGTGCATGCATATTTGTAGACTAAGTTGTATTGTCCTTAAATACCTTGTCTGTGTAACTCACAGTCAGTGTTAGAAAAAGTACTAAATGTCATACTTGAGTAAAAGTAACCCAGTAAAATACTAGTTGACTAAAAGTCTAAAAGTATTTGGTTTTAAATAGACTTAAGTATCAAAAGTAAATGGAATTGCTAAAATGTACTTAAGTATCAAAAGTAAAAGTATAAACCATTTCAAATTCCTGTTATTAAGCAAACCAGAAGGCACATTTTTTTTAAAAATGTATTGGCGGATAGCCAGGGGCACACTACAACACTCAGTTTAGTGAGTCCGCCAGATCAGAGGCATTAGGGATGACCAGGGATGTTCTCTTGATAAGTGTGTGAATGGGACCATTTTTCTGTCAAAATGTAACGAGTACTTTGGGGTGTCAGGGAAAATGTATGGAGTAAAAAGTACATCATTCTTTTAGGAATGTAGTGAAGTAAAAGTAAAAGTTGTCCAAAATTTAAATAGTAAAGTAAAGTACAGATACCACAAAAAACTACGAAGGATTTTTACTTAAGTACGGTACACCACTGCCCACAGTTCACATTTTGTCCACACTTGTTGGACACCAAATGTTTGTTCTTCTTCTGTAGACGACGGTTGAGATTTGTAGTCTGACAGGTGAACCAGTTTCACTCAGTTATGCATCACCTTTCTCAAAGTTGGTATTTTAACGATATTGGTCATATCAAGTCCTGATTAAATGTATGTGACATTTACATTAGGTAGCCCACAGGTGTCCATATATATATATATGTGATAGTGGGAAATGTTGACAGTGAAAATAATCAATGTTTCACATTTTAGCAAACTCATAACAAGGAAAGTTCTTGGGGATTTAAACAAGTGTATAGTCTACATTTATTGCAATGCGCTTTTATGCACAACTCGAGAAAGCATTACAAACACTAGGCTATTGTAAGCCTATTTGTGTGCCATTGGTTACCGCTGTTAGCCTATCCAGTGGTATAGGGAAGTCTAGCCAAATTGAGTTTGAGTCGCTTTAGACATTCACTGGTCGATGAGAGAGTAATCTCGTCCACCCAACCGAGCCGGCTCTCTCTAGCAATTGAGCCTGGAAACGAGGTTAATGATAGAGCAAGCTGACAGAACGCGGAGCGTTACATCAAACAGACATGTTTTAGATTAATACATGGTCAATGTGAATTGGCAACTCATCGACTACCCCTCCCCTCAACAAAAAATAAGGTAAAAAAGTAACCAGCCGCCAGAGATTCTTTTTTTCTTTGAATTACTGTTGTTAGGGTGGAGTGTATTGAATCAGGACAGTCAGCCAGTCAGCCAGCCAACCCAGCCCCTCTAGACGAACATGTCACACAGCCTACCCGCCCTGAACTCTCTCCCACAATCAACTCAAATAACCGAGTGCCTGCTATCAGAAACATTTATTACCTTTTCATTTCACGTCGGGAAACGTGCCCAGCCGACCGAGAGGCTATAATGTAACAGTTCCAACTGATTTACCTGTCACTCGTGTTTACATTGCCGAGGTGCACATTAAATGAGGCCACTTACAGCCAGTCTGTTGAGCGTCCCCCCTTTCCCCCCAAACATTTGTGATTTGACCCAACAGGAGGCTACCTCCATGGGGTTCTCAATCCCACCACCCACATTCGGAGGAAGTGACAAGACAGACAAATTGTCCTTAGCGACCACCGGGGCATCATGCTAAGCAAGAGAGAGCCGCTTGACACTCGTTCTGGGCTGTAGAGTGACACCGCAGAAACGGGGACGGACAGAACCATTCCATTAACCGCTATCAGGATTATATTTTCTAATCGATCCGTTGGAGTTCGCCTGTAACAATTACCTAATTTTGTTGGTCCACCGCTATCGCTCACATTTGAACATGCTGACATGTCAATGGACGCATCACTGTAATGAATGAGGAATGTGTATCTTGCTAGACCTTATAGCAGAAGGCTGGTGTCTCACAACAATCAGTTAATTAATTGTGTTTCCCTCCTACCTTCAGGTTCAAGATGATACTGAAAATAAAACATATCCTCTGGTTATACTGCCTGTGTCAAAGTGCATCTGGGTTCGGTAAGTGTTGCCTACTACTACTTCTACTTCTACTATTACTACTGCTACTACTACTACTACAGGCTACTACTACTACTACTATTAATAATAATACTCTCTCTCTCTCTCTCTCTCTCTCTCTCTCTGTACAGTTTCTGTATGTGTGAGTTTGTTAAAAAATGATTAGTTTCACCATATTAAAGTGAGAGTTCAGTTCACATAACATGGTTGTCCTTAAAATAAGGGACATGCGTAAATGAATCACTAATCACATTAAATAAATAATAATCTTCAGATATGACTTGGTCAAAGCAACAAAATGACCAGGGCTTCACAGTGACAGTGGAATTGGGAGACGTTTTGGGATTAAGTGGGTTAAAATCCTCCTAGAAGTGGCACAGGTTTTGACAGAGGGACATGTCAAAATGCTGAATTTTGGAACTTTAGCAAGCCTTTATTGAATTTTCCATGGGGTCTATATTAAAGGGCACTTAATTTAATATACAGTTGAAGTCGGAAGTTTACACACACTTAGGTCATGTGTGCATGAGCCAAGTTGAACAGTTTAAAGGCAATGCTACCAAATACTAATTGAGTGTATGTAAACTTCTGACCCACTGGGATTGTGATGAAAGAAATAAAAACTGAAAGAAATATTTCTCTCTACTATTATTCTGACATTTCACATTCTTAAAATAAAGTGGGGAATCCTAACTGACCTAAGCCAGGGAATTTTTACTGGGATAAAATGTCAGGAATTGTAAAAAACTGAGTTTAAATCTATTTGGCTAAGGTGTATGTAAACTTCCGACTTCAAGCGTATATAAACATCAAAGCGATACAAAATGCACTTATTTTGAGGAATGACCCATGCATGTGTTTCAGCACAATTCAGGTAGGCAATTAGTCAAAAACACTTGTTGGTACTAAGTCAATTGGAAAGTATTGTGCTTTGGGTGGCAGATATTCCAGCGGTTATAGCATTAGGCCAGTAACCGAAAGTTTGCTGGTTCAAATACCTGAGCCGACAAGGTGAAAAATCTGTGGTTGTGCCCATGTGCAAGGCACTTAACTCTAATCTGTTCCAGGGGTGCCGTGCTTCCTTTGCTGACCTGTTAAAACAACAGATTCACTGTATCTATCCGGTGTATGTGAAAATATAATTAGTTTTTATATGGTTGACAGTAACAATTACTGTTATAAGGTCCTAAACGATATCATAACCGCCATCAATAAGAGACATTACTGTGCAGCCGTATTCAGCGACCTGGCTAAGGCTTTCGACTCTGTCAGTCACAACATTCTTATTGGCAGACTCAACAACCTTGGTTTCTCAAATGATTGCCTCGCTTGGTTCACCAACTACTTCTCCGATAGAGTTCAGTATGTCAAATCGGAGGGCCTGTTGTCCGGACCTCTGGCAGTCTCTATGGGGGTGCCACAGGGTTCAATTCTCAGGCCGACTCTCTTCTCTGTATACATCAATGATGTCGCTCTCGCTGCTGGTTATTCTTTGATCCACCTCTACGCAGACGACACCATTCTGCATACCTCTGGCCCTTCGTTGGACACTGTGTTAACTAACCACTAGGCTACCCTGTGGGCCGTCATTGAAAATAAGAATTTGTTCTTAACTGACTTGCCTGGTTAAATAAAGGTAAAATAAAATAATAAAAAACTCCAGATGAGCTTCAATGCCATACAACTCTCCTTCCATGGCCTCCAACTGCTCTTAAATGCACATAAAACTAAATGCATGATATACAACCGATCGCTGCCCACACCTGCACGCCCGTCCAGCATCACTACTCTGGACGGTTCCGACTTAGAATATGTGGACAGCTACAAATACCTAGGTGTCTGGTTAGACTGTGAATTCTCTTTCCAGACTCACATTAAACATCTCCAATCCAAAATTAAATCTAGAATCAGCTTCCTATTTCACAACAAAGCATCCTTCACTCATGCTGCCAAACATACCCTCTTAAAACGGACCATCCTGCCAATCCTCGACTTCAGCGATGTCATTTACAAAATAGCCTCCAACACTCTACTCAACTAATTGGATGCAGTCTATCACAGTGCCATCCGTTTTGTCACCAAAGCCCCATATACTTCCCACCACTGCGACCTGTATGCTCTCGTTGGCTGGCCCTCGCTTCATACTCGTCGCCAAACCCACTGGCTCCAGGTCATCTACAAGTCTCTGCTAGGTAAAGCCCCGCCTTATCTCAGCTCACTGGTCACCATAGCAGCACCCACCCGTAGCACGCGCTCCAGCAGGTATATCTCACTAGTCACCCCCAAAGTCAATTCTTCCTTTGGCCGCCTCTCCTTCCAGTTCTCTGCTGCCAATGACTGGAACAAACTGCAAAAATCTCTGAAGCTGGAGACACTTACCTCCCTCACTAGCTTTAAGCATCAGCTGTCAGAGCAGCTCACAGATCACTGCACCTGTACATAGCTCATCTGTAAATAGCCCATCCAATCTACCTCATCCCCATGTTGTATTTATTTATCTTGCTCCTTTGCACCCCAGTATCTCTACTTGCACATTCATCTTCTGCACATCCTACCATTCAAGTGTTTAATTTCTATATTGTAATTACTTTGCCACCATGGCCTATTTATTGCCTTTACCTCTCTTATCTTCCCTCATATGCACATGCTGTATATTGATTTTTCTACTGTATTATTGATTGTATGTTTGTTTATTCCATGTGTAACTCTGTGTTGTTGTATACAGTATGTCAAACTGCTTTGCTTTTTCTTGGCCAGGTCGCAGTTGTAAATGAGAACTTGTTCTCAACTAGCCTACCTGGTTAAATAAAGGTGAAATAAATACATGTAAAAAAATAAATAAATCCATGTCTCACAGCAATGAGGTTTCGCCCCAATCAACAACAAAAAAGCAGACAGACAACGCCAAGTCAATGCCTGTGAGCCCTGCAAGCAGAGTAAGGTCAGCCCTATGATGGGCAGCAGTGGGCAGCTAGAACCTCAGGTCCTTTTTTTTTAAAACATTTTTTTAACTAGGCAAGTCAGTTAAGAACAACTTCTTATTTTCAATGACGGCCTAGGAACAGTGGGTTAACTGCCTGTTCAGGGGCAGAACGACAGATTTGTACCTTGTCAGCTCGGGGGTTTGAACTTGCAACCTTCCGGTTACTAGACCAACACTCTAACCACCAGGCTACCCTGTACAGACAGGATACCTTTCAATTAGGCCCAGGTCCCTGTCTGGATTCAGCTAAAACAGCTGGTTTCACCTCTCAGCCCTAGTAAGGCCCTCTGTTTAGAGCCCTTGCTCACGGCTGTCCCACACCGCTTCCAAAGCATTCTGTACATCGTTGCTCCGAGCGTTCATTGATTCCCTTCAATGTGATAATCCCGTGGCGGTGGCCAAGGGTGATTCATCCCGTTGCCATGGCATTGCATCTGGCATCGTGAGGATGTGCGCTGTGTGTGGTGTGGTTCTAACCGGAACATAAACAGAGACTGGGAGTTACTCTGTGTTGATTACTTTATAAAAAGCAATACTTGAGGGAATTGTGAATAACCTTGGTCCAGAGGACTGTTTGCCTGTCCGACCTGCTGCCAGAAAGTCTGAGTTGTTTAGAAAGACCAGATGCGATGCTCATAAACTGTCATAGCTGTGTCATACTGTAGCTGTGCCCCACATAGCAAACCTTTTTTTTTGCGGTGTTGGCCTTCATAGAGAGAGAGAGTAACAATATATTTTAAGATATGTGGACCAAATAATAGCTTTTACTCTGATGACTTGAAAACTCTTAATTTATGACTTGACATTGCATTTTAAGTATCATTCGTAGTTTATAGGGTTTCCCATACACAGATTAAACCTAATCCTGGATTTAAAAGCATGTCAATGTAGATTATCTGTTGAACGTGCTCCTTAGTCCAAAACCAAGGTAAATCTATGTCTGGGAAACCAGCCAATTGTGTATTTTTAGCTCTGATAGCCTGGAAGAACAGTGGATCAGTTTTTCTTATGGTTCCTGACAGGTAGTATAGTAGTGGAACAACTTTTAAGGCTGCAGACATGCCTTCCCTGTTTGACTATTTTATGTCATACACATTTTTATGACCATACATCACATTCTGTGTATGTCACTGGGAGTCTCCCCACCCATAGTTTTGAGGATGAGGCTTGACTTTCCAAGGGCTACTTTGGTGCTATGATGCATGTCCTTTAGTTGTCTGGGACTTAATGTTACACCCTCTGTGTCTGTTATTGAATAAGAGGTTCATAGCAAACTAGCAATACGCTTGACTAATTAGAAGTCTTTGCAGAGTGTTTCAACTTTGAATAAAAGGTTTAACTTTTTATGAAGTGCTTGTCCCAGACTATATTTAACAGATGTTTTAAGCTAGAGGAAAAGCTTGGGTAGTGTGGTTGAAGGGAACAACCTTGAATCAATGTATTGTTTCTTGTTGCTTTTATTGTTGTTGTCCTTTATCACCCATACTGATACTGCACCAGAGTTAAAGTTGTTATTCTCTGAAAAAACTTGCCATTGTTCAGTAATCTCTCTATACATTTTCAACTGCCTTACCTAGTCTTTTTTGTTTTAAATATTTCCCAGCATCCAACACGTTAACTATGATGAGGCCTGTGAGTGGCTCCCTCTCGGGGAAGGTGGTTTTGCCGTGCCACTTCTCCAATATGCCCACAGCCAAGCCCTCCATCAACGCCAATGGCACAGTAACACCCACCAGCACAGACTACCTGCGCATCAAATGGACCAAGATGGATGGAGAAAAGGAATCCACGGTGCTGGTGGCCCAAAATGGCATCATTAAGATTGGCTCCATCTACAGAAACCGTGTGTCAGTGCCCAGCCACCCAGAGGATGTGGGGGATTCTTCTCTGACCATGGTGAAGCTCCGAGCCAGCGACGCCGGCACCTACCGCTGCGAGGTCATGTATGGTATCGAGGACACGCAGGACATGGTCAACCTCGACGTCAAGGGTTGGTGTCATCTGTTTATTTCTGTATAGTCAGTTTCTCTGCCTATTCCCTTTTGCCGGAGAAAATATCTGCTAAGCACATTGACACTTTGGCAAGTTCACAATAGAAAATGTTTGATAAGCTTATGAAGTGGATGAGCCAACCTTTGAATGAAGTGGTAAAGATGTATTAGTAACAATTCAAAGCAATTTCCCTCAATGTGTCATTCAGTAAATATGAAAGTAGGGAGCACATGTGTCGACTGTAGACTTGGGGTTTCCTGCATTTTGTGCTAGAGACACCCAACTCTATATATATCATCATATGGGGCACATCACTTCTGGAGTGGCTATGCCATAGGGAGGAGTTACTCAGCTACGTTATAGGCCTAAGTATTGTGTGCATTTGATGATACTGGTGCCTGCTGATGGTTCCCATCCTTTTTACCTGAATGGTGAGAGACCCTATGCTCTTATAATAAGACATCTTGTTTTATCCCCTTGATTTAGCACAGGAAACAATCATGTTGGAATCATTAATCAGGAAGTACATCTGGTATTAGTGTAACATTCTTTCTCCCAATGTTTTGCAAGAAACAGTTTCTCATTGAAAACAGTGGCATGCAAAGTTAATCTTCTCACCAGGAAAACTAGATATGATCTGATAAAAGACAAACACAGTAAGGTCAGTTACTGATGTCAACATACCATTTTGAATCTTGGCATGTTTACAGTCTATGTCCCAAGTGGGATATTATGCAGAACAGTTCCAGAGCTATGGCAACTGAGGTGTAAATCTTAATTTTTGTGTAGAAGGATAACTGTGTCCCAATCATTTAATATGACTATATTCTCAATCTTTATTTGGGGAGTTACATTATCTGGCAGACATAACTCATATTCGGGACATTGAAAACAGGGATGGGTTGATTTGGAATCGCTTTGGCTTTCACAGAGACATAACCACCCATTTCTCCAACTTGTTGCAATTATCATTCATTTCTTCAGAGTCAGTCTACTGCCACAAATATGGGAAGTCAGGGTCATGGTATCGTCTCTAAATCATCCAGTGTTATCTTCATTTGTGGTCATTGCAGAGGGTTCTAGTCATCTTAATCTAAGCTCATCACAATTAACATATTAGACCCCGATTTATTTCACACGTGTGTGCTATTAGACAAGAGTCATGACCCCCAGTTTTTTACTCTGATTATTAATAGATTATTTACTAGAGCACTTTTCTACACAGGAACTCATTTGTGTGTGTGTGTGTGTGTGTGTGTGTTTGTGTGTTTGTGTTTGTTCCCAGGTGTTGTGTTTCACTACCGGGCAAGCACCAGCAGGTACAACATGAACTACAAGAGCGCTGTCCAGGCCTGCCAAACCATAGGAGCCTCCATCGCCACGTTTGACCAGCTTAAATCAGCCTATGATGACGGCTTTGACCAATGTGATGCAGGCTGGATCGCAGATCTGTCAGTAAGGTGAGATGATCTTCCATGTTCTATTCTGTTTTGTCAAAAAGTTAATAGACGTAATTGGCTAAATCAGAAAAGGACTCTCTCCCAGGCTACTGGTAACTGGTTGTTACAGGGCCTGAAGTCTAAAACTCTTTAGTTTACCCTCTCTGCCATAGCTGTCATTGGTCTGAATTTGCATGTGTACTGACATATACTGAGTTTAAGCCAGTGACAGTACCAGCTCTATTCGGACTCCCTGGCTTTCTCATTTATGACATGATGTACAGGTTAGCTGGTGCAATCACCTTTCCCTTTGGGGACCAATTACATGATGTGATCTTATCTTCTGTTTGCATGTGTAGATACCCAATCACCAGACCTAGACCTGGCTGCTATGGCAACCTGCAGAGGAAGGCTGGGGTGAGGACGTATGGAGCCAGGAAGGCCACAGAGACCTATGATGTCTACTGTTATGTGGACAAGCTGGATGGTAAGAGAACAACATGTTGGATGTAGGGTCGGCTAGTGGTACGTCCAATGAAAACTAAGATGAGCACATCCAATGGAACCATACACAGACAAGCTGCTAAACGACACTGATGTTAGTCAGGGGGAGAAATGGGTTTCTACACACCTGGTGATGGAAAGAGTTGGCAATGTACCAATTTAGGTCTTTATTCTGGTATTGTAAGCAAGTAAATGCATGTGGCAAGGCATTTCCTCTCTAAATATTTACTGGATTCTATTTTGTTTGTTGCCTGTTAAAACATACTTGCAGTCTGTAAATAGGAATGAGTGAAGGCTACAGTAACTCTACATAACTTTGACAAGCAGCATGGTGCCAAACGTTATTCCCCTGACAGGCACAACTATCAAAAGAGACAAACTGCCAGGCTCTTAATGTTGGACCAGATCCTTCCTTCCTTCACAAAGGCTCTAAAAACGACACCAGAAACTATGTGGTGATGGGAGCTTTAAATGCTTCTGGCACCATAAAGGGAAAGCCTGAGAGCGGCCAATACACTTTATTATCTGTGTTTATCCTTCACGCTGAGCCTGCTGACAAATTGAATGTGAGTCGCAGCGTGCTCCATCACTTGTCTATGAGCGCTAACGTCACTCCTCCACTCATGCTGGGAAAGTAGCACACGTGTCTTCCTTGTGATATTATCAGGTCAATTCCTCTTGGATCATAAGGAGTATGATAATACCATTAGGGTTTTTATTTGATTTTTTAATCTTTATTTAACCAGGTAGGCTAGTTGAGAACAAGTTCTCATTTACAACTGCGACCTGGCCAAGTTAACATGTAGTAGTGTTGATCTTAATGCACTGTTATGGAGGCTAGCTGAGGAACAAATGTAGTTACTCCAGTATAATGTCAGCCAGGAAGCAGCACCCCACCCCACCCGTACCTCACCATGTTCTGCTCACAGTTCAACCCTCTCATTTACAATGCACATACACTGTATGCATGTCAATAATGCACAGTACACAAATACACATTTGTGACGGAATTTAGGAAGGTGAGCTTATATCAAATGTTCATTATTTTAATGCATTTTATGAAAGTTCAGAAACATAGCTTCAAAATTGTATATCATACACTGCAGTTGGGGGAAACATGATAAAAGTTATGCTTCTTTGAAATTGGATAAACTTGTTATCCCACTTTGGAGAGAAGTAGGAGAAAACAGACCTTGAATGATTTTCACACTTCCTAGAGAGCTCCTTTTTGTTTATGCCCATTCAACATTGTTAACGCCCTCTAAAGCCTTAGGCCCACCCATCTCTTTAAAAAACCACATTTAAACGCATGAGTCAGCATGGCATTGTCCTCCAGAAAGTAGTCTGTCTATTGTCCCCCCTCTATTATCTCAGCCAATCATGGGTCCTAACTTTCTCCCTATATAGCTCAGTGTTTTCTCCTTGGCTAAACTCATAATTTAAATGTTTTATTCATATTTACGGAACCCATACACATTTGTATGTCAGGCATATGAAAGTTCACATGTTCAAGAAGGCATAATATATATTTTATTTTATTTATTTTGCTGTGAAGTAGGAAATAGCATCAAACACCCCTGATCCTGAATCTTAAATGGTACCTGTATTGTATGTACACTGTCATACTGTACCTTATACATACTTCCTCTGTATGGTATATACACTGTCATACCTTATACTACAATGTTTCTGTATGGTATTACTGTGCATATCAATGCATATTTATGGATTCTGAGACTTTCAGTGAACATTTTTCAATGTTTAGCAAGCCAGAGTATACTTCCCTTGACACTGAGACACATGGCAACAGAACAGAAACAGACAGTTGTGTGTTGTGGTATTTAATATGTCTCACGCCTGCTTTATTAAAGACAAATTTAACACCAGACACTGCGACTGGGGATGTCCGAAACTTACGGCAGTAAATCTGTAAGGTTTAAAGTATGGGACAATTCATATGGAAACTTCTGAGAAGACAGTGAACGTTACACCCAAATCTTAACTGAAAACATGCAGTTTTTTTTTATCCCCACTGTCGCTTGTTTTGAACTAGATTCCACTCCAGGCTGATTGAAAACATAATCAATAAGTGTTGACATCTTTAAAAACAACTTTGGATGATGAGTAATGAAGTTGACTACATTAACTATGGACTGCCACACCCACTGTGGGGGACTTAATGGCATGAGGGACAGACTGTCTTTGATAGTGAAAACACATAGTCAGCATTGCTAGCCCACCTCAGGATAATGGAATGAATGCTGTACTGTAGTCCTAAATGAATTAGTGGGAGAAGGTTTAGGCCCAGAGCCCTCCACTGCACTGACACTGGCTTATAGTTATGGCTCTATATCTTCATGACACTGCTACCATGGTCAAAATGGAATGACATATTTGTTATGGATGATACCAGTATTGTGATACTCGTTAGTATCATGGCAGGGAAACAAACATCATTATGTTGTCATCCAGAGTCACATGTATTTATTTTCCAAGCTACAGCACACAATATTATGCCTGCAGCAGGTTTTTAAAGGACGAAAAAGTTAGCGATAACACTATAGTCAGTGATAGCACACATATAAGTTGTATTACAACATCCTGATGCCCATTCTCTAGAAAGACACAATTTACATGTAATGCCTGTTTGTTTTCAGGTGAGGTGTACTATGCGCCTGTGACCCGTAAGATGACGTTTGAGGAGGCGAAGAAGGAGTGTGAGAACAGGAATGCCGTACTGGCGTCGCCGGGTCAGCTCCACTCCGCCTGGAGACAGGGTCTGGACAGATGTGACTACGGCTGGCTCTCTGACGGTAGCGCTCGCCATCCCGTCGCCGTACCCAGAATGCAGTGCGGTGGAGGTCTACTGGGCGTCAGGACCATGTACCGCTACAGAAACCAGACTGGCTTCCCAGAACCCTCCACCCAGCTGGGAGCCTACTGCTTTACAGGTAAACATACATAGGCATCTATGTGGAAAGGGTTCCTTTTGGATTTTAACAGAGTACTCTCAGAGCACACTACTCAGACACAGACTGAGGTCAGAGAATGTTTAATATTTCTGGTCAAGGACAGTGCTGTGATGTGTCCCCCCTTTAGAGTGCAGCTGCTTCACTCCCACACACCAATCCTCATCCTGTCTGCACCTTCTCTGACACAAATACTGAAATGTCTACAAAACAGTCCACTCTCAATATGTTGTGTATAACTCACCTTGTATTGAGTGTATGGTTTATTTGCATGTTAATTTTCATGTTTCTTTTGTCAACAAAACAGATCCCTATGTAGAGCGTTGTTCGTTTCGTGCTAGATAGACTATGTAGCCCGTTACAGTGAATTACTCACCTCATTGTATGTCCTTTTGTGTCCCGCCCTCAGCAACTAAATTGGGATTGGATAGCAGTAGAATGAAATCATGACTCTAAACTCTTGCTGCCTTTGATCTCGATGCATAGCCCAATCTGATGGGTGTTTTACTTGATGCATAGCCCAATCTGATACTAATGGACGATTTATTTACCAATGGTGTGTTGGAGGGTCCTACACAGTCATTATTTGTCTGGCTGTAATAGCTGTATTACTTCAAGGCTGGGCACATTTAGTGTTTTCTTTCTCTGTGGCTAGCTTTGAATAACTTCATTGGTGCAGTTGAGCAGAGAAAACAGTCACATACTACCTCATAAACTATACAAATATAAGATGTAAAAAAATAAATATATATAATACGTAATATACTTATTTGATCCAAGTTATTTAAACTCTATCTAAACATGACATCTCCAGGTGATGCCAAATGACTTGGCCACCAAAAGAAAGTGCAGATACAGGTCTGTCACCGTTTCTCCTCTCCTTATCTTTCTCTTTTCTCCTCTCTCCTCTCGTTTCCGCTGTCAGAGTTTGCCCCTTTTCTGTAACACTCACTTGGAGCTACTGACCAGACTTCTAAAACCAGTCAGCCTTGGTGACCTCTGACCTGGCCTTTCCATCTTTTTAAACGAGGGTCGGCTAGATAAGCCGACCTCTGACCTAGCCATTCCATCTTTTTAAACGAGGATCGGCTAGATAAGCCACCCCCTGCCAGGCCATTGGGCCTCCCTGAGAGACGCTAGAAGTCACAGGGTTAGGAGGTCACATAAAGAGGGCATCCTTACCTCCACATTCCTGTATTCCGTTTTAGATCTCCCTGTGTTGCCTTTTAGCTCTCCCTTTTTGGTTTTGTTCTCACCTAAGTGCTTTTCAAGTACCCCCTTTTCCATTGACTCAAACACTTCATCATTTCCCCTTCGAGGAATACAAAAACACCAAATAGACATTATATAAACATTAGTCAGTTAGATGAGTGGCAGAGGAGGAAAATGGAGGGATAATTTGGTCCCTGGACTGGAGAAAACAAAGGACCGAGTAACAGTGACAGCACACAAACATCAGTGAGAAAGTGCACTCCCTCTGCTTTCTGACAGACCACGGTCTGTTTTTCCTGCTAGGGAAAAAATGGTCTCACACCTTACATCAGAGATAGCTGGTAGAGAAGGAGGGAAAGTACGTAATGCTGAACAGCTGTCATTTGCTTTACACAGCCTGTCTCGCCGCTGAGGAGAGGAGTGTGTGTGTGTATGTGTGTATATATATATATATCTGAGGGAGAGAGGGAGAGGGGGAGAGTGAGTCAGACATAGGGACAGGGAGAGAACGAGCGAGGATGTGCCTTCTGAACAATCAAGCTTTGATCCAGTCACTGAGACCAGACTGGGAGGAATAGTCTTGATCACTTAGCAGCTTAACCTTTAAGCTGATAGGGAGGGATCATAATTCTGATTAGCCTATGTAATAGGAATATTGGAGGAGCAGTTGCAGTAGCCACATGAAGTCAGGAGCTGGAGCACAGCGAGGAACAAACAACACCAGTAAACCCAGAGACCGTGCGATGACAGGCACAAAGAGACCAAAAAGCAAGAGCTAATCCACAAAACTACAACAAAAGACATCTAAAAGTTAATGTGCTGTTTAATTCCAGTGGTGGAAAAAGCACCCGATTGTCGTACTTGAGTAAAAGTAAAGAAACCTTAATAGAACATGACTCAAGTAAAAGTCACCCAGTTAAATCCTATTTGGGTAAAAGTCTAAAAGTATTTGGTTTAAAATATATCAAAGTAAATGTAATTGCTAAAATATACTTAAGTATCAAAAGTAAAAGTATAAATAATTTCAAATCCTTATATTAAGCAAACCAGATGGCACAATTTTCTTAATTTAGGAATAGCCAGAGGCACACTGCAACACTCAGACATAATTTACAAACGAAGCATGTGTTTAGTGAGTCCGCCAGATCAGATGCAGTAGGGATGACCAGGGATGTTCTCCTGATAAGTGAATTAGACCATTTTCATGTCCTGTTATGCATTCAAAATGTAACAAGTACTTTTGGGTGTCAGGGAAAATGTATGGAGTAAAAAGTACATCATTTTCTTTAGGAATGTAGTGAAGTAAAAGTAAATAGTAAAGTAAAGTACAGATACCCCAAAAAACGACTTAAGTAGTACATTCAAGTATTTTTACTTAAGTACTTTACACTACTGTTTAATTCACACTTAATGGCTACATGCATGCTGATAGACACTGTTGGAAATGTAAAATTACTGTTCAAAGTTTGTCTTAAGTTTGTCTTAACATTTAAAATGGAAAGCTTAGAAAATGACCTCACCTACATTACAGTATCTGCATGTGCTAGGGAAACTAGCCTGTGCTAGGGAAACTAGCCTGTGCTAGGGAAACTAGCCTGTGCTAGGGAAACTAGCCTGTGCTAGTGGGGAGAATGGGGGGGAAGAACGTTCAGAGTGGATCAACATGATAATACTGGACTTCTAGACACAATTTATGACCATTGTTTGGTAATTTGAACCTTTGTTATGATTACAAACCTCAGGGGTGGCAAACTGCTTCCAATACTGATGCTCTAGGGACTGTCAACTCCATAACATGTCAAAAAATAATTTCATAATAATATCATTATTTCTTGGAGAGAAAATTAGAATTTATGGAGTGACTAGTGATAAACACTACAGCTGTGTCTCTAAGCGTCATGTTAACACAGAGTTCTTTCATGCCCTACACTCAAATGCCATGGCAACACTAATTTAGTAAGCCATGTCCGGTATTTTACTCTGATTTGGTTGTTTTCTCACAAGAAGAAACACTTTTGACCAAGTGTTACAAATTATTATAAACTCTGCAAGTATATTTAGAACGTTGTAAGATGAGTCCCAAGTTTAGTAAGGGGAATTACTTTTGAAGGGAATTACTTTGCTTTGTTTCATAAACAATTAGCCAATAATGCTAATCAATCATTCTTTTGTTGCTCTCCTTTTATTCCAGAGTTTGCATTATTAGACTTATTGCGGCTGTGGGAGATGATGTCATGATAGAGGCTGGGTCTTCTGAGGACACTCACTGTAGGGTTTATAGTGAAGTCTATACTGGCGTCGTGCCATACATCAGCGTGTGTGCTGTATTGTAAGTGGGTAGTGCTGTGTGAAATCTGGCAGATTGAGTGAGTTGGCAAGGTACAGCCAAGACAAACGTACCATTCTGGTGCCAGCCAGTGAGCCTCAGACAGGAACTGGGTAGTTTGGAAATAGAATGGAAGATCCCAGATTAAATAGTTAAGTGGTCCAAAAATAAGACAGTGGGATATGATTTTACTGTCTATTAATCACGCTCTTACGTAACAAACTATTTTTGGGCCTGACCAAATTTTTATGTGTCGGTCATTGGTTCTTTTTGTTTCAAGCACTTTTTTTTGTGCTGGGGATTTCATTGACAGTAATACACTCTATTTCTATTCTTCTGTCCGCAGCTAGGAGGGAGCTGAGAAATCAGACTACCTGGGTGGATGTGTCTGTGGAGGGTTCTACCACGCCCCCCCCCATGCTGGCCACATCCCCCATTGGTTCCACAACAGAGCTCTCTTCTCTGGACAGAGGCAGCACTACTCAGACCCTGAATTCTGAACTTGTCACAGAGACAGGAGAATCAGCTGAGACAGCAGTGACTCCGTCTATGTTCTCAACCAGCATGGTCCCGCCTCGCCCCACCCCGGTAACACATGAAGATGATCTTGAGGAGGTGACCCCGCTACACACAACCGCTGCTACAGAGCCACACACTACCATTGCCACCATCACCAAGCAGACCATTGACAATGTCATTACAACGCCCTTCCCCGATTCCGACGTCAATGACTTTGAGGGAATCTCAAGCCATGTTGAGTCGTACCCAGGCCGTGGAGACTCGTTCCAAGCTCCACCCACTACAACAGGAAGTCCAACAGCTCCACTTCCTGGTGATACTACCTCCACTGCTCCCCCTCCTGCCACTGCAGCCATCCAGGTGGAAGATGCCAAACCTGAAGAGTTTTTAGGCACCATTGTGGCCCAGCCACAGAGCACAGAATCTGGGCAGAGATTGGCTGAAGCCACAGAAGAACCAGAGGATCACTCCATGATTGAAGTCGGCACGGTTCAGCCTGACATTTTTCTAGAGGCCTCTCCAAGCACAGAACCCATGTTTGCTCATGGAAACACAGAGGAAATCGTCCTGGAAGGGATCACTCCAGAGATGACCTTAAACCTGAAAGACGCCCAATCAGTTTCGACAACCGAAACAACTGAATCAATCACCACTGAAGAGACTACAGAAGAACCAATCACCTCTGAGCAAACTACAGATGAACCTATTAGTACCGAGGACACTAGAGATGATTCCAGTCTACATGTAACTGAACTGTCCTACACTCTTGAAACCACAGATGATTCCACAATGATGACTGCCTCTACCACTTCAGATGTGTCAGTAAGTGGTGCTACTTCTCAACCAATTGATCATATTGACGTTGAGGCTAGTGCCCAACCCTCAGCAGTAGAGGTCCTTGAGGGATCCGCTGAAGGAATTGTAGAGAGACTTCCACCAGTTCCTCCAACTCAAGAGGTACACGATGACCCCTCAACCAGCACATCTCCCACCACTCTCCCAATTGTGTGTGATACAGATCCCGGCACCTGCACAGTACCCACCACCACCCCGACACAACCAGGAACCACACACTCAGCAATACCAACGGATTCATCATTGAAGCCTTTAGATGGCTCAGAAACTGATGCCCTGACCACACACTCATCCCAAGATTCAACCGTGCAAGCCGTCGCTCACCCGGCTGAGACAGAGGGTGTTTCTGAAGCTGAGGCCACCCAGAAACCTCTTCCTCATGATGTAGAGACACCAGCCACCGTGTACAGGGAAGAGGCAAGTCAAACACAGGCCCCACCAACTGAATCCACCACACTACATGCAACCGTGACATCCAAGCAGCCTTCCTCTGTGAGCACAACAGCAGTTGCCATTCTCATCAACATTGAGACGTCAGCTGAGGATGTGACCTCAGGCGTCCAGGTCATTGAAGAGTCCACCACTCACATCCCTGAGTTCCCCTGTGAAACCCTGACTGAAGACCCAGACACCCCCACAGACATCGACACAGAATACTTCACATCTGCCCCCATGACCTCCACCGTGATCAAGCCCACCAGGGCTCCAGCCACCGTGGGCCCAGACGGACTTCCAATCCATGTCATCATTGTCAATGTTGACGAGCAGAAACAGAACAAGTCAGGTAAGAAGAATACCTCTTGTTCACTGTATTCCATTACGTCCAATGCTATGGTCATATGATATAGGCAAACAGAGGTAAACGTTGATCTGTAACAATTCAACGTTTGGTGACCTATATAAAGTATGACATATAAAGGTCAAACTTCCAGTAGCTCTCCAGATTATGTTTATTTTCATGACAGTGATAACCTGGATGTCTGCAATTAAGTTGATTGCAGTGGTTAAGGTTTGCTGTGCATCACCTGGAAAGATCAGGACCTCCCTATAATAGGATTAGGCCTACTACACAGTCATGTGGTGCACATGTGCTTAGTAGTCTTTCAGGTCTGTCCCTACCCGGGATCCTTTATGTCTGCTCTAGTAGGAGGTCAGATGTGTTAGGCTACTGTTACTAGGGTGGGTCTTCAACATGATCACTCTCCTCCTGTCAACTTGCATTTTAAAACATAAGCACAGTACATGTTTTGGTTTAACTGTGAATAACAGCTATTTTCCTTTTTAATATGCTTAGGCATAGGCCAATATGACAGAGAGTCTGTAACGCAGGCATGTGTTAACACTTATTGCCTACTGTGCTGCTGCTCTCTGCCAATGAACATGAATGTACAGTAGAGGGGTTTTTGGCAAGAGACAGTAAGACCATGTGCTGTCCAGGGTGCTGAAAGGGGGGTGGGGGGGTTGACTCTCTGCCAAGGAGAATGCATGTGATGCTCTCTCTCCCTCTCTCTCTCTTTCTCTTTCTTTCTCTCTCTCTTTTTTCTCTCACTCTCTGTTGTTCATTTCAATACCATTATGGAACATGTTTGTAGTTTGGCTTTGCAAATGGTGTAGCTGATTTCTTTTGGAGATGCTGGTGTTTGGAGGAGCATGGAGCGCTAATATTTTATACACTCTTGATCGTGTAACAAAGATCGTCTTTGTGTAAACCTATGTGCAAAAACTAAGCATAGTCGATCCGTATTCTGATTTAGCATGGGTGAAGTTAATTCTATTTGATGGGAAACATACATCTCTATGTGAGCTGGATACTTGAAAAGGAAAATGATGACTTGTCTTGTCATTTGGATAGCCAGTTATAGTGTGGAACCACTACTGCACTGAACACATACATTTCTCTAGCAAATTAGCTTGTCTAAACAATGCTGAAGAATACCGACGTTGCTTTGCCTTTATAGTGTCATACTATTCTTATATTTTACAACATTTTACTCTATATAGGCTACTTGAGTGTGTTTCATGAAAACCTTAGACCAGGCAAGAATCATGTAGGTTATTTACATCAGAAGACCATTTGAAAATGACAGAAGACAAAGGCAACATTAGCATATTGTCAGAATTGTACATCTTCTGACACTTACAGAGCAACAAAAACAAAAAAACATTATTTCTAATCATTAAATATATTAAATATATTTCCACCCCTGTAGACCTGTCAAGGGACCCCTTGCAAAACCCTTTTTTTGTAAATGTTTTCCTCTCCCCTGCTAGCTAGTGAATTCCTCAGTGGATCCTCTCTCCCCACATCCGTTAAGAGACTACTTGGTTCTTAGTGCCTGGACCACCTCAGTTCAGTCAGTCAGTCCAGCTGAACAGATGTCCAGACAGACTGTGGGTTCAGAGGGAAATTAACACAGAATGAGAAATGGAGAACTTCACACTCTCTCAGAAAGCAGCTGTTTATTTGATTAACAGGTTTTGTGGTCAGCATAGCAGTGAGGCCTCCAGGACCTGAGTTATGTAAATGACCAATGTTAAGAATAACTCTCCCCACGTCGTGTTTTGCTATCGCTGGTATTCTTCTTCACTGAGGCAGCCGCAACAGTGTAGGACGAGGGAGTGTGGGGCCTCACCTCACAGTCAATCGGCCAGTGGGAGGGATTACTGTACAGGTACCTGACGATTTATTCAGCAGGTTATTGATCAGAGTGCCAGTGTGTTTCAGGTGTGATTACTCATGCTTTTTGAGTAATGCTGGATTATAGATTAATAGCATGATTGTAATATTTTACCAAGTGTCAATATACCACTTTTCCTCTTTAATTTCAATCAGTGTAAGGCAATAAAATCCTTAATGTGTTGTAAGCAAATTGGCATGCAGTTTCTGCTGAAGTGGCCTTTTACATGTGTCAGTAACATTACCTCACCCACTTCAGATTACAGTAAATGGGGATATTTGCTACTTGTCCCTCAGCATTTATGCCAAAATGAGGAGTAGGCTGGCCTTGAGGATGAGAAAGATGAGAAGGAGAAAACAGGGGGATACTCCAGTGTTACTGACCCGCTGTGGTGCTAAACTAGTTGTAAAGGAGTGTGGTGATCTGGCACGGTGCTACAGGACGTGCTTGGTTTGGCTGCCATTGAGCCTGGGTACAGGTGATCTGGACTCCCTCTTAGAGTGCAGGCCTGCTGGTGCAGCCTGCTGGGGAGAAAGCCAACACTGTGCTCAGAGGAGCCACACAACAGACCCAGGGCACAGCCTGTGCGTGTGTGTGTGCGCACACGCACATGCTCCTTCTGCCAGCCTGACAGTAAAGGAGGAGGCTTGGCAGCCTACCTGAGTAAGCACAGATGCCTGTCAGCACACTGAAGCCTGGACACCACCTCTAGGGTGATGTCACCACTAAGAAAAAATCTCCCCTCTCTGTGAGGACATCTGAGGACCTGGTGGCATGGTGGCTTGCCTGTTTTGTGCCACCACAGCAGACACCACTTGCTTATGGGAATTGGCCTCAGTTTTCTGTGCTCACTGGAGTCATTGTAGCCTATAAAAGGGCTTGATAAGTGACAATAATCACTCACATCTCCCTGATCAGAATGAACAAAATTATCCCATAAGGGCACAGTGATATTTTATTGCACGTTAAAATATCACTGTGCCCTTATGGGATCATTTTGTTCATTCTTATCAGGGAGATGTGAGTGATTATTGTCACTTATCAAGTCCTTTTATAGGCTACAGTGACTCCAGTGAGCACAGAAAACTGATATTTGTCCACTTATAATTTGATCTTCAGTTATGTGCCCTCCAGTACAAAATGATTCCTCCAAAGCAACCACATGACCTACCTGCCCACTGAATTCGAGTCAGGAGATAGGTCTGGACTCTGGAGCAGTGGTGTTGTGCAGCTGGTGAGTTTTGTGGCTGAGGTCATGATTCGCACACAGCAGAGTGTTTGTGCCTGTCCTCAGCATGGAGCACTGCTCTCCCTCCAGAGCCACTGCTGGCCTGGGTTTATGTGGGCTGCTGGTTTTATTTTAACAGATGTGTAATATGTCATCAGGAGCTTGGGCACCCGCCACGGAGCAACTGAGGCAGGGAGGGCCAAGAGGGAGGCGGGGAGGCATGGTGGTGGGGGTGAGGGTAAGTTAGTGGTAGTGGTGGTGGGGGTAGTAGTAGTGGTGGGTGTAGTGGTAGTGGTGGCGGTGGCGGTAGTGGTAATGGTGGGGGTCGTGGTAGAGGTGGGATTGGGGGTAGTGGTTGGTGTAGGGCTAGTGGTAGTGGTGTGGGTGGGGGTGGGGGCAGTGGTAGTGGTGGGGGTAGTGGTGGTGGGGTGGTGTGGGGTAGTGGTGTGGGTAGTGGTAGTGGTAGTGGTGTGAGTAGTGGTAGTGATAATGGTGGGGGTAGTGGTAGAGGTGGGGTTGGTGGTAGTGGTGGGGGTAGTGGTATGGGTAGTGGTAGTGGTGTGGGTAGTAGTAGTGGTAATGGTGGGGGTAGTGTTAGTGGTGGGGGTAGTGGTGGGGGTAGTGTTGGTGGGGTGGGGTAGTGGTGGGGGTAGTGGTGGGGGTAGTGGTGGGGGTAGTGGTAGTAATGGTGGTGGGGTAGTGGTGGGGGTAGGGGTAGTGGTAGTAGTGGTGGTGGGGGTAGGGGTAGTGCTAGTGCTAGTGGTGGGGGTGGTGGTGGGGGTAGTAGTAATTGTGGGGTAGTGGCGGGGGTGGGGTAGTGGTAGTGGTGGCAGTGGTGGTGGGGGGGAGTGGAAAGGGTAGGGAGGTTGGCAGTGTTTGGTGAGGTAAGATGCAGTGATTAAAGAGGGTGTGAGTGTGTGTGTAACAGGTGGGTTATTGCTATCCTGTGTTCCCAGGCTCCACTGGCCTTAAACAAGTGTCAGCCTCTGCAGCTCTCGGCTCCTGCAGGTGTTCTCTCTTCCAGCCATTAATCTATCTGAGCCACAGCTTGTGGGAAACTTTTCTTTTCAGATGGGAGAGAGAAATAGATGGAGGAGGAGTGTGTTGTGAATGGTGAATGAATAACCATTATCCCCTACCCTGGCGCTGGTTGGATTGCAAGTAGAAAATGGTAAACAGATCAAGCCAAAGAATGGTGAGCTGATTACCATGACAGAGAGACGACCACACTGCTCTGTGTTCTGCCAAGCCATTTACCACCTTGTTTATAATACATTTTAGTGCCGTCAGATCAGGGCGTGAAGCACTGGCTGACTCACAACGTTTGTTATTAATAAGGGGAAGGGAAAAACGAGTGTGCATCTCAAGGGGACGTGTGAGGACTTATTTTCCAAAGGCTGTACGGTTGTGTGGGCCGATCATCAGATGTGGCACGCGTTCCTCTCCAGGGAGACACTCTGACATCCAATGGATCTGCTCAGGGTTTGACTCCGAACAGCCGTTCTTGTTTGCAAAGCAGGGCAGGAACAGGATGTCTGTCTTTACTCAGGGCCTTAGTTGACTTGGGGTCTGAGGGGAACCTTTCAGCCCGCAGGACATGGGCTTAAGGGCCGTGTTACACCGAGCATACGCATTCTTTAATGCTCCCCATAACAGCCTGATTGAAACATCACTGCCAAGTATTGTGAGGTATACCAGATGCCATCCTCTTAACTGGTGAAGCATGTCACTTAGTGTGCTTTCCAAAGCAAGGCGTAAAGCGTGTAGGACGATGGGGATAGCTTTGTACTTTAGAGAGAGTGAAGGGTGCTGCTGAGTTACCATAAAAAAAGAAGAAGAAATTAACACAGCTGATGGAGAAAAAAAAACTACTGATGAAGCCTAGGGTCACACAAGGTCATTGGACCACTATACTGTATGTGCGGTATTTGATTGTTTGTGAATGTGTACAGATGCAGGATCTTCATTTGAACCAGTTTGCTACAGCAGGAAAATAATCCTGCAGCAACAGGACATGTAAATTCTTATGTGGATTATAATTAATGGACATTGTCAAGGGGAAATTTCAGAAGCCTTTTTAAACCTCGTACACTACAAGTTTTACATTTCCTGCATTGCAGGAAATTTCTCCTGCAACAGGGTGATCAAATTAAGATCCTACATCTGTAGTATTGCAGGACATGTATTATTTATGAATCCAAGTTGGAAGTGGCCACCATCAATACAGATATTTAATAAGACCTGTAATGCAAAAGTGGTAACCCCAGACAAGCAAACGTTGTTCCACAAAGATGTTTGGAAGTGTCACTATTTAATTTGGAATCCTCAATGTTAAGCCTAAATGTTACATTTCTGACTCACTTAGATGGCTTGTGGTCATATTTTCTTAGAAAATGAATTGGGGATATAAATCTGTGGATTATGGTTTGGATAGTATTCAGTTGGCAGACAAAGTTTCCAAGTATGTACAAGAAGATTTGATTTATAATATTTGTATTATTTGTAGGCTGGCTTTTAAAGTGACTAGTCCTCTCATGCTGTCTTTGTTGTGACGATGCTCTGACCATATCAAATCATTAAGTCATAAGCACATAACAGGCATTAGCTGCTGAGCTCTACTTAGTGCCGGATCTTGCCACTCAATTTTACCATCCCCTCCTATTTGTGACTAGACAGATAATAAAGGTTAACAGGAGGTTAACAGGAGTAGAAGCAGACTCCTTCCCCCCCACTGATCACCTAGGCCTAGGGGATCTTACATGATTTCAGGTCCAATGTTTTTGTAAACCATGGAGCTGAATAGAGTTCAGCTGAAAGAGGAAGGGCAAACGTGGAATTGTTTTTATTTGGATTTCCACTCACTAAATACAGCCTGGACGGAGAACTGTGAAAGTTGAGACAACCCACTGGGCAAAAACTGGTTGAATCAACGTTGTTTCCACGACATTTCAACCCCCTATGTGATGGCGTTGAATCAACATGGAAAATGTGTTGGATTTGCAAAAGGTCAGAGCATTTTGTATTTTTTTCACCCAACTTTCAACCTAAATCCAATGACATGGTGAAATGTGTTGTTGAATTCACAACTTAATGAAATGTAAATCAAAACTAGACGTCTGTGCCCAGTGGGAATGCGTTTCAATTTCCGTATGGATAGGAATGTGTATATTTTCACATAATCTACTCTTTGTATCTTTGGAAAATCCACACCTTAGTAAAATTGTAGAGAATTACCATTACTGTGTTCAGTGAGGTTACATTTCAGGAGGAAAGAAATCTAATAATAAGTTTAAGAACAATGTCACAATTGTTCATTTTGTGCACTTTATCAATCACTTTCAATAATTATTTAGTATTAAGTATAAATAAATGCATCAACTAATGTTAGCAACACAATTACTTTTTATAGTGTCATTGTCATGTATGCTAATCAGTCTCTTTCCCCCCTCTTTCTCCCTCTATCCCTCTCTCTCTCTTTCTCTTTTGCACTCTTCTTTTCTTTCCATTTCTCTGTCCATTTTCAGTGGATGCGACTCTGCTGATCTTAGACACTTTGAGTCAGTTCCCTATCATCCCTGCCGTTCCTGACCAGGCCACCCCCTCCCTGGTGAATGGTGAGCCCATGCTGGCCAGTGGAGAACCTGACTTATTCTCCTCTGCTGCTGTCACCATCACCCCAATGCTGAGCTTCATCAATGGAAAACATGAGGTTACCCTGGAGCCAGAGAGAAGACGGGTAGAGGAGGAGGTTGGGAGGAGACCAGGAGGAGACCAGTTCCAGTTTGAGGGCAATGTGACTGCTCTGGGGGGCCTCGAGGAGGAGATGACCCCCACCGTTTTTGATTACTCTGTGATAGAAATTGGTACTATAACAGATGAGACTGAGGTTCAGAATGAGATCTCTTTGGTGCCCAAGGAGGAACTGTTCTCAACTTCCCCACTGCCTTTGTCAATGTCCACTCTGGACACATTTTTTGAAAGCTATGGCCCTGAGATAGTTCATGTGGAGTCAACTCCTCCTCTGTCACCTCCAGAGCAGGTTGAGGAAACCGCACAAGGCCCTGCTGTAAAGACAGAAGTGACTGCAACCTCTGCACCTGTCACAACAATTGTGGAAACCACCCCATCCAAAACAGAGCAAACAGCCGAGGGTGTATCATCTTTTTCAGAAACCAGAGAGGGACCAAGTGACATCATAACTACGTCCACTGAAGCAGTGTCCACTGTTTCACCATCTGGCACAGCAGTAACCAAAGCGTCAGAACAAACCCAAACATCTCATACACCCACACCCCCTGAAGGAAGCCAGCAAGTCAGCACCTCTGTGTTTGACAAAGAGGTGGAGGGATCAAAGACACAACCCCCGGATGATGACAGTAATGCTGAGGTGACTCAGCCAGAAGGGTCTGTGGAAGAGCTCTCTCTCTCTCCCACAACTGAACTGCACGTGTCCACAGATGCGCCTGAAATTGCAGAAGGAACAAAGAGCACCTCTGCTGTTCCAGATGTTGTAATCTCCACTCAAACCCCTTTACTGTCCGTCCCTACACCCACTTCTGTTGATGTTGAAGATGGCTCACCGCCAGCGGCCCCCAGTGACATTGAGGGCTCCACCTCAGGCGAGGAGGAAGGATCAGCACAGGACACACACACTCCTCAGGAACCAACCAGCACCACTCTGCCTTCCTTAACAACAAGTGCCCAAACAACTTTAGGAGAAACAATCACGACTGAGGTGACGCCATCCAAAGAGGCAGGCAGCACGAAATCGCATTCCTTGAGCTCTACCACTGCTGAATTTTTGACAAACCAGAAAGAGGGAACAACAGTTAGCCAGCCTCTTGTGTCTCCCACCGTGAAAGACACGACTGCAGCGCATATGGTTTCCACACCAGAGCAGGAGACCACAGGAGACCAAACTCCTGATATGTTCACAACCAGCTCTCCATCATCCAAGATGGAACAGATCTTGTTAGGATCCACAACAACGTTACCAAGAACAAGCTCAGCAGACACTACACAGGAAAGTGAGATAACAGCACCGACCAAAGACCGAACAGGCACAGAGAAACCATTAGTTGTTCCTGTCATTGATGAGACTGAGACAACTTCAGATGAAGAGGGTTCTGAGAGTCTGGCAATATCTCCAATGTCCAGCAAAGAGTTTCCTTCAACAACTCCAATATATAATACTATTCAGATGATTAAGACAACCATGGCAACTCTCTCAGACTTAGTCAGCCGATACACCACACAGGGCACAATTCTGACAAGTGAGGTACCTAAACAAGATGAAGAGACCACAAGCAAAGATAAACCTTCAGTTACCCCAACTATTACGGAGGAAGAAAGTTCAGGTGACTCGGGTATCTTTACTAGCACATCTACTGCAACACCGCTCTCTCCTCTTTATAGTACAGTCAAAACAGAACATGATGTGACCACAAGCTCAATAGCAACCAGTGAGGCTACAGAGCAAACAGAGAAACCATCAGCTACTCCGATTAGTGATGACACAAAGACTAGCACAGCCGTCACCCCTACAGATGAAGATGAGATTTCTCCGATGTCCACTAAGGAGTCTCTTGTGACAACAGCAACTCCTATGTTCAGCATGAGCAAAATGGAGGATGAGAAATCAACATTATCATCAAGCATTGAACCCAGTAAAAAAGTTGATGTGTCACCAACAGTCTCACCTTCTGTGACTTTCAGCCCAGCTGTTTCTAGTGGCGCTAAAGTGGATACTCAAGTGACTGAGGCAAGCTCAACCCTATCCTCGACAGTGACCTCAGGTGACCTGACAAGTGAGATTTACACCAAAGACACTGCAACTCCCAGAGTGTCTTATTTTTATAGCACTGAGAAACCAGTAATTACTACCACAGTGTCATATGAAACGGCAGAGAGTGCAGTTAGAGAGCAGGTTGAGAAACTGGGAGGCTCAGAAAAACCTTCATCTATTCCTGTTACAGAGACAAGCTCAGCTCTCACCACAGATGAAGAGAGCTCAGGTGATCAGACTCCTGATATGTTTACCAAAGAGCCTGTAACTTCAACAGTTTCTTCTGTTTGTAGCACAGTCAAAGCAGAACAAATGACAACCACTGAAATGCCACATGTAATGATCACAACAGGAAAGAGTGAAGTTACAGGGCAGACTGAGAAATCACCGGGTTCAGAAAAACCATCAGTTACACCTGTTATTGATGAGGTGGTGACAAGCACAGTTATCTCCTCTACAGACGAAGAAAGCTCAGTTGACCAGACAAGAGATACGTTCACCATAGACTCTGCAACCACAACAACCACCACTTATCCTCTGTTTAGTACTGAGAACCCAGAACATGTAGAGACTACAGCATCACATGGAACTGCAACAGGGGAGTCTCCACAGACAGCTACTTCTCTGTATAGCACTGAGAAACCCGGACAAGTAACCACTTCATCACATGACATTCATCACACTGCAACACCTGACACTGCGACTGCTACTACTACAGTTTCATCTGTATATAGCACAGAGAAAACAATGTCACAAAAAAATGCAACAGCGGAGATAGTCACAGAAGTCACAGAGAGGCCAACAAGCACAGAAAAACATTTAGGTACCCCTGTTACTGTTCACACAGAAGAGGATACAAGCTCAAGTGGAGCAACAGCTGAGATGTTCACCAAGGAGTCTGTTGCAACAACTACATCCACATCAGAGTCACTTAGTGCTTTCACTACATCAAGACTAACAGTGACCTCAAGTTCAATCTTGACCATTACAGAGGACGATGGTTCTGGTGACCAGACACCTGATATGTTTACCAAGGCACCAGTCTCAATGATTGAGTTTTTCAGTAGATATACCACTGTTCATACATCTACTGGAAAGGTGATGGAACAAACCGGGGCATCAACACATACTACCCACAGCACCTCTTCACCCATGGACTTGGAGGGATCTGGAATCTCAAAGACAGAGGATGACCAAGAGACAACTCAGCCAGAAGGATTAAGTGTGGAGGTAGTAGTTGAAACCACCAGTAAACCACAGGACCAGTTCGCTGTAGCCACAGATGAGACAGATTTCAGAGAGACCGAGAGTAAATCTGAGGCTCTAAGTGTTGCAGCCTCAACACAGTCCACACAGCTCAGCCAAGAATCTACATCAACCCAAAACCCTCTATCCACTAGCACAGCTGAGACAATAGAATCACATACTGCTTCATTGTCTGAGCAAGGAAGTGGAGACTTGACAGAACCCTCTATTTCAGAAAGTGATGCCACAGAAGGTGAGAGTTCAGGTGATGACACATCTGCTATTACAACAGTCCCACTGCATACTACATCATCTTCAACAGACTCATTGGTTACAAAATCAGTAAGCACTGAAGTAACTCATGGAACCAAGGGGGTTGAGCAGACAGAAGAACCAACAGGCACAGATGGACCTTCAGCTGGCCCTGTCTCAAGTGTGAAAGCCTCAGTGGTCACATTCACTGATGAGGAGAGCTCTGGCTACCTGACACCTGAAATGTTTACCAAGGAATCTACTACACCAACATCACTAGGTTCAGAAGCTTTGATGATCACATCTTCCTCCCCAATCATCGGCATTGACCAATTCCAAAGCACAACTGTAGGAAAAGTCATCACACCCACAGAAGAAATAGATGAATCACCCATAGAATCTCCCACTGCAGCAGTTGAAACTTTGGAGCCTTCTGTGGACAAAGCAACTGGACTAGCAAGCACATCATCACCATTTGTCACTGCATTCACTTACGTAGACATGGGGGTCTCGGGAATCTCAGCAGCAGATGATGACCAGGAGACAAGTAAACCTGAAGGGTCAGTTGAGGAGGCACCAGTGGAAACCACCACTAAACCACAGTACCAGTTCACTGTAGCAACCGATGAGAATGAAATCAGAGAGACTGAGAGGACATCTGAGAGTCAAAGGAATGTTTCTTCAATAGAGATCACACAGTCCCAAGAATCCACATCAACCCAATCTCCTTCCATGTCAAGCACAGGTAAACCAGCAGAGGCTTCCACAGCCTCCTTCACAGAGCAGGGTAGTGGTGACTTGACAATAGACTCTATAGCTGAGGATGAACGGAGAGAGCACGAGAGTTCAGGTGAAGACATCTCAGATGTGTCCACTAAGCAACCTGAAAGCACGACTGCTCCTCTCCTGTCTAGTCCAGCAACAACAAAGGAGGAATTTACCACATTGTCTGTCAGTGGTGACGCCACCCTTGAAACAGCTGTTGAGGTTGATGCTACTCTATCAATCGGCACAACTGCAGAGGTACCTAAGTTTACTTCGAGCGCAGTTCAGACACCGGAAAGTGAGGTGACAGAAAAAGATGCAAGCAGCACAGAGAAACCATCAGTTGCTTTCATTTCAAATGTAACACTCACAGGCGATAAAAGCTCAGGTGACCAGACCCCTGATATGTTTACCAAAGAGTCTGTTACTACAACGGTTTCTTCTGAATACATCACAGTCAAAGCAGAACAAATGACGTCCACGACTAAAGTTTCTTCTCTGTTTAGCACTGAGAAACCTACCACAGCGCAACAGGACACTGCAACAAAAGACAGTGAAAAGACTGCTACAATTTCAGCAACTTCTCTGTTTAGCAGTGAGAAACCAAGTCATATAACGACTTCAGTATCAAAGGAAATTGCAACAGTGGAGTCGATAATGACTGCTGCTGCTAATACATTTTCTTCTCTACATAGTACAGAGGAAACTGCTCATGTTGAAACTACCATCCTAGAGGAGGAGAGCTCAGGAGATCTGACTTCTGATATGTTTACTACTCAGTCAGCTGCCACCCTTCTTTCTCTAGTGTATAGTACAGTCAGACCAGAACAGCCAGAGGTACCATCAAGCTCAGAAATGCTATCAGTTGTTCCCATTATTGATGAAACAGAGACAAGCACCATCCTCCCTTCAGAAGAGTATACAAGCTCAGGTGGAGCAACAACTGAGATGTTCACCAAGGACTCTGTTGCAACAACTTCATCCACATCAGAGTCAGTTAGTGTTTTCACTACAACAAGACCAACTGTGACCTCAAGTTCAATCTTGACCCTTACAGAGGAAGATGGTTCTGGTGACCAGACCCCTGATATGTTTACCAAGGCACCAGTCTCATCGATTGAGTTTGTCAGCAGTTATACCACTGTTCATACATCGACTGGACAGGTGATGGAACAAACCAGTGAATCAACACAGTATACACACAGCACCTCTTCACCCAGAGACTTGGAGGGATCTGGAATCTCAAAGACAGAGGATGACCAAGAGACAACTCAGGTAGAGGGATTAGGTGTGGAGGTCATAGATGAGACAACCACTAAACCACAGGACCTGTTCTCTGTAGTCACAGATGAGACAGAAATCAAAGAGACCGAGAGTAAATCTGAGGTTCCAGGTGTTGCATCCTCAACACAGTCCACACAGCTCAGCCAAGAATCTACATCATCCCAAAACCCTCTATCCACTAGCACAGCTGAGACAATAGAATCAGCTCCTGCTTCATTGTCTGAGCAAGGAAGTGGAGACTTGACAGAACCCACCATTTCAGAAAGTGATGCCACAGAGGGTGAGAGTTCAGGTGATGACACATCTGCTATTACAACAGTCCCACTGCATACTACATCATCTTCAACAGACTCATTGGTTACAAAATCAGTAAGCACTGAAGTAACTAATGGAACCAAGGGGGTTGAGCAGACAGAAGAACCAACAGACACAGATGGACCTTCAGCTGGCCCTGTCTCAAGTGTGACAGCCTCAGTGGTCACATTCACTGATGAGGAGAGCTCTGGCTACCTGACACCTGAAATGTTTACCAAGGAATCTACTACACCAACATCACTAGGGTCAGAAGCTTTGATGATCACATCTTCCTCCGCAATCATCAGCATTGACCAATTCCAAAGCACAACTGTAGGAACAGTCATCACACCCACAGAAGAAATATATGAATCACCCATAGAATCTCCCACTGCAGCAGTTGAAACTTTGGCGCCTTCTGTGGACCAAGCAGCTGGACTAGCAAGCACATCATCACCATTTTTCACTACATTCACTTACGTAGACATGGGGGTCTCGGGAATCTCAGCAGCAGATGACGACCAGGAGACAAGTAAACCTGAAGGGACAGTTGAGGAGGCACCAGTGGAAACCACCACTAAACCACAGTACCAGTTCACTGTAGCAATCGATGAGAATGAAATCAGAGAGACTGAGAGCACATCTGAGAGTCCAAGTAATGTTTCTTCAATAGAGATCACACAGTCCCAAAAATCCACATCAACCCAATCTCCGTTCATGTCAAGCACAGGTAAACCAACAGAGGCTTCCACAGCCTCCTTCACAGAGCAGGGTAGTGGTGACTTGACAATAGACTCTATAGCTGAGGATGAACGGAGAGAGCACGAGAGTTCAGGTGAAGACATCTCAGATGTGTCCACTAAGCAACCTGAAAGCATGACTGTTCCTCTCCTGTCTAGTCCAGCAACAACAAAGGAGGGATTTACTACATTGTCTGTCAGTGGTGACGCCACCCTTGAAACAGCTGTTGAGGTTGATGCTACTCTATCAATCGGCACAACTGCAGAGGTACCTAAGTTTATTTCTAGCGCAGTTCAGACACCGGAAAGTGAGGTGACAGAAAAAGATGCAAGCAGCACAGAGAAACCATCAGTTGCTTTAATTTCAAATGTAACACTCACAGGCGATAAAAGCTCAGGTGACCAGACCCCTGATATGTTTACCAAAGAGTCTGTTACTACAACAGTTTCTTCTGAATACAGCACAGTCAAAGCAGAACAAATGACGTCCACGACTAAAGTTTCTTCTCTGTTTAGCACTGAGAAGCTAAAACAAATATTGACCAGAGAACCTCATGAAACTGCAACAGCTGAGACTGCAAGTAATGCTACAAATACAACTTCTTCTCTGTATAGCACTGAGAAACCTACCACAGCGCAACAGGACACTGCAACAAAAGACAGTGAAAAGACTGCTACAATTTCAGCAACTTCTCTGTTTAGCACTGAGAAACCAAGTCATATAACGACTTCAGTATCAAAGGAAATTGCAACAGTGGAGTCTATAATGACTGCTGCTGCTATTACATTTTCTTCTCTACATAGTACAGAGAAAATTGCTCATTTTGAGACTACCATCCTAGAGGAGGAGAGCTCAGGAGATCTGACTTCTGATATGTTTACTACTCAGTCAGCTGCCACCCCTCTTTCTCCAGTGTATGGTACAGTCAGACCAAAACAGCCAGGGGCACCATCAAGTTCTGAAATGCCATCAGTTGTTCCTTTTATTGATGAAACAGAGACAAGCACCGCCCCCACTTCAGAAGGGGATAGAAGGTCAAGTGGTTCAACACCTGAGATTTTCACTAAGGAGTCATTTGCAAGAACTGCATCCACATCAGAGTCAGTTAGTGTTTTCACTACAACAAGACCAACTGTGACCTCAAGTTCAATCTTGACCCTTACAGAGGAAGATGGTTCTGGTGACCAGACCCCTGATATGTTTACCAAGGCACCAGTCTCATCGATTGAGTTTGTCAGCAGTTATACCACTGTTCATACATCGACTGGACAGGTGATGGAACAAACCAGTGAATCAACACAGTATACACACAGCACCTCTTCACCCAGAGACTTGGAGGGATCTGGAATCTCAAAGACAGAGGATGACCAAGAGACAACTCAGGTAGAGGGATTAGGTGTGGAGGTCATAGATGAGACAACCACTAAACCACAGGACCTGTTCTCTGTAGTCACAGATGAGACAGAAATCAAAGAGACCGAGAGTAAATCTGAGGTTCTAGGTGTTGCATCCTCAACACAGTCCACACAGCTCAGCCAAGAATTTACATCATCCCAAAACCCTCTATCCACTAGCACAGCTGAGACAATAGAATCAGCTCCTGCTTCATTGTCCGAGCAAGGAAGTAGAGACTTGACAGAACCCACCATTTCAGAAAGTGATGCCACAGAGGGTGAGAGTTCAGGTGATGACACATCTGCTTTTACAACAGTCCCACTGCATACTACATCATCTTCAACAGACTCATTGGTTACAAAATCAGTAAGCACTGAAGTAACTAATGGAACCAAGGGGGTTGAGCAGACAGAAGAACCAACAGACACAGATGGACCTTCAGCTGGCCCTGTCTCAAGTGTGACAGCCTCAGTGGTCACATTCACTGATGAAGAGAGCTCTGGCTACCTGACACCTGAAATGTTTACCAAGGAATCTACTACACCAACATCACTAGGGTCAGAAGCTTTGATGATCACATCTTCCTCCGCAATCATCAGCATTGACCAATTCCAAAGCACAACTATAGGAACAGTCATCACACCCACAGAAGAAATAGATGAATCACCCATAGAATCTCCCACTGCAGCAGTTGAAACTTTGGCGCCTTCTGTGGACCAAGCAGCTGGACTAGCAAGCACATCATCACCATTTTTCACTACATTCACTTACGTAGACATGGGGGTCTCGGGAATCTCAGCAGCAGATGATGACCAGGAGACAAGTAAACCTGAAGGGACAGTTGAGGAGGCACCAGTGGAAACCACCACTAAACCACAGTACCAGTTCACTGTAGCAACCGATGAGAATGAAATCAGAGAGACTGAGAGGAAAACTGAGAGTCAAAGGAATGTTTCTTCAATAGAGATCACACAGTCCCAAGAATCCACATCAACCCAATCTCCTTCCATGTCAAGCACAGGTAAACCAGCAGAGGCTTCCACAGCCTCCTTCACAGAGCAGGGTAGTGGTGACTTGACAATAGACTCTATAGCTGAGGATGAACGGAGAGAGCACGAGAGTTCAGGTGAAGACATCTCAGATGTGTCCACTAAGCAACCTGAAAGCACGACTGCTCCTCTCCTGTCTAGTCCAGCAACAACAAAGGAGGAATTTACCACATTGTCTGTCAGTGGTGACGCCACCCTTGAAACAGCTGTTGAGGTTGATGCTACTCTATCAATCGGCACAACTGCAGAGGTACCTAAGTTTACTTCGAGCGCAGTTCAGACACCGGAAAGTGAGGTGACAGAAAAAGATGCAAGCAGCACAGAGAAACCATCAGTTGCTTTCATTTCAAATGTAACACTCACAGGCGATAAAAGCTCAGGTGACCAGACCCCTGATATGTTTACCAAAGAGTCTGTTACTACAACGGTTTCTTCTGAATACATCACAGTCAAAGCAGAACAAATGACGTCCACGACTAAAGTTTCTTCTCTGTTTAGCACTGAGAAACCTACTACAGCGCAACAGGACACTGCAACAAAAGACAGTGAAAAGACTGCTACAATTTCAGCAACTTCTCTGTTTAGCAGTGAGAAACCAAGTCATATAACGACTTCAGTATCAAAGGAAATTGCAACAGTGGAGTCGATAATGACTGCTGCTGCTAATACATTTTCTTCTCTACATAGTACAGAGGAAACTGCTCATGTTGAAACTACCATCCTAGAGGAGGAGAGCTCAGGAGATCTGACTTCTGATATGTTTACTACTCAGTCAGCTGCCACCCTTCTTTCTCTAGTGTATAGTACAGTCAGACCAGAACAGCCAGAGGTACCATCAAGCTCAGAAATGCTATCAGTTGTTCCCATTATTGATGAAACAGAGACAAGCACCATCCTCCCTTCAGAAGAGTATACAAGCTCAGGTGGAGCAACAACTGAGATGTTCACCAAGGACTCTGTTGCAACAACTTCATCCACATCAGAGTCAGTTAGTGTTTTCACTACAACAAGACCAACTGTGACCTCAAGTTCAATCTTGACCCTTACAGAGGAAGATGGTTCTGGTGACCAGACCCCTGATATGTTTACCAAGGCACCAGTCTCATCGATTGAGTTTGTCAGCAGTTATACCACTGTTCATACATCGACTGGACAGGTGATGGAACAAACCAGTGAATCAACACAGTATACACACAGCACCTCTTCACCCAGAGACTTGGAGGGATCTGGAATCTCAAAGACAGAGGATGACCAAGAGACAACTCAGGTAGAGGGATTAGGTGTGGAGGTCATAGATGAGACAACCACTAAACCACAGGACCTGTTCTCTGTAGTCACAGATGAGACAGAAATCAAAGAGACCGAGAGTAAATCTGAGGCTCTAGGTGTTGCATCCTCAACACAGTCCACACAGCTCAGCCAAGAATCTACATCATCCCAAAACCCTCTATCCACTAGCACAGCTGAGACAATAGAATCAGCTCCTGCTTCATTGTCTGAGCAAGGAAGTGGAGACTTGACAGAACCCACCATTTCAGAAAGTGATGCCACAGAGGGTGAGAGTTCAGGTGATGACACATCTGCTATTACAACAGTCCCACTGCATACTGCATCATCTTCAACAGACTCATTGGTTACAAAATCAGTAAGCACCGAAGTAACTCATGGAACCAAGGGGGTTGAGCAGACAGAAGAACCAACAGGCACAGATGGACCTTCCGCTGTCCCTGTCTCAAGTGTGACAGCCTCAGTGGTCACATTCACTGATGAGGAGAGCTCTGGCTACCTGACACCTGAAATGTTTACCAATGAATCTACTACACCAACATCAGTAGGGTCAGAAGCTTTGATGATCACATCTTCCTCCGCAATCATCAGCATTGACCAATTCCAAAGCACAACTATAGGAACAGTCATCACACCCACAGAAGAAATAGATGAATCACCCATAGAATCTCCCACTGCAGCAGTTGAAACTTTGGCGCCTTCTGTGGACCAAGCAGCTGGACTAGCAAGCACATCATCACCATTTTTCACTGCATTCACTTACGTAGACATGGGGGTCTCGGGAATCTCAGCAGCAGATGACGACCAGGAGACAAGTAAACCTGAAGGGACAGTTGAGGAGGCACCAGTGGAAACCACCACTAAACCACAGTACCAGTTCACTGTAGCAACCAATGAGAATGAAATCAGAGAGACTGAGAGCACATCTGAGAGTCCAAGTAATGTTTCTTCAATAGAGATCACACAGTCCCAAAAATCCACATCAACCCAATCTCCTTTCATGTCAAGCACAGGTAAACCAACAGAGGCTTCCACAGCCTCCTTCACAGAGCAGGGTAGTGGTGACTTGACAATAGACTCTATAGCTGAGGATGAACGGAGAGAGCAGGAGAGTTCAGGTGAAGACATCTCAGATGTGTCCACTAAGCAACCTGCAAGCACGACTGCTCCTCTCCTGTCTAGTCCAGCAACAACAAAGGAGGGATTTACCACATTGTCTGTCAGTGGTGACGCCACCCTTGAAACAGCTGTTGAGGTTGATGCTACTCTATCAATCGGGACAACTGCAGAGGTACCTAAGTTTATTTCTAGCGCAGTTCAGACACCGGAAAGTGAGGTGACAGAAAAAGATGCAAGCAGCACAGAGAAACCATCAGTTGCTTTCATTTCAAATGTAACACTCACAGGCGATAAAAGCTCAGGTGACCAGACCCCTGATATGTTTACCAAAGAGTCTGTTACTACAACAGTTTCTTCTGAATACAGCACAGTCAAAGCAGAACAAATGACGTCCACGACTAAAGTTTCTTCTCTGTTTAGCACTGAGAAGCTAAAACAAATATTGACCAGAGAACCTCATGAAACTGCAACAGCTGAGACTGCAAGTAATGCTACAAATACAACTTCTTCTCTGTATAGCACTGAGAAACCTACCACAGCGCAACAGGACACTGCAACAAAAGACAGTGAAAAGACTGCTACAATTTCAGCAACTTCTCTGTTTAGCACTGAGAAACCAAGTCATACAACGACTTCAGTATCAAAGGAAATTGCAACAGTGGAGTCGATAATGACTGCTGCTGCTATTACATTTTCTTCTCTACATAGTACAGAGAAAATTGCTCATTTTGAGACTACCATCCTAGAGGAGGAGTGCTCAGGAGATCTGACTTCTGATATGTTTACTACTCAGTCAGCTGCCACCCCTCTTTCTCCAGTGTATGGTACAGTCAGACCAAAACAGCCAGGGGCACCATCAAGTTCTGAAATGCCATCAGTTGTTCCTTTTATTGATGAAACAGAGACAAGCACCGCCCCCACTTCAGAAGGGGATAGAAGGTCAAGTGGTTCAACACCTGAGATTTTCACTAAGGAGTCATTTGCAAGAACTGCATCCACATCAGAGTCAGTTAGTGTTTTCACTACAACAAGTCCAACTGTGACCTCAAGTTCAATCTTGACCCTTACAGAGGAAGATGGTTCTGGTGACCAGACCCCTGATATGTTTACCAAGGCACCAGTCTCATCGATTGAGTTTGTCAGCAGTTATACCACTGTTCATACATCGACTGGACAGGTGATGGAACAAACCAGTGAATCAACACAGTATACACACAGCACCTCTTCACCCAGAGACTTGGAGGGATCTGGAATCTCAAAGACAGAGGATGACCAAGAGACAACTCAGGTAGAGGGATTAGGTGTGGAGGTCATAGATGAGACAACCACTAAACCACAGGACCTGTTCTCTGTAGTCACAGATGAGACAGAAATCAAAGAGACCGAGAGTAAATCTGAGGCTCTAGGTGTTGCATCCTCAACACAGTCCACACAGCTCAGCCAAGAATCTACATCATCCCAAAACCCTCTATCCACTAGCACAGCTGAGACAATAGAATCAGCTCCTGCTTCATTGTCTGAGCAAGGAAGTGGAGACTTGACAGAACCCACCATTTCAGAAAGTGATGCCACAGAGGGTGAGAGTTCAGGTGATGACACATCTGCTATTACAACAGTCCCACTGCATACTGCATCATCTTCAACAGACTCATTGGTTACAAAATCAGTAAGCACTGAAGTAACTAATGGAACCAAGGGGGTTGAGCAGACAGAAGAACCAACAGACACAGATGGACCTTCAGCTGGCCCTGTCTCAAGTGTGACAGCCTCAGTGGTCACATTCACTGATGAGGAGAGCTCTGGCTACCTGACACCTGAAATGTTTACCAAGGAATCTACTACACCAACATCACTAGGGTCAGAAGCTTTGATGATTGCGGAGAAAGATGTGATCATCAGCATTGACCAATTCCAAAGCACAACTGTAGGAAAAGTCATCACACCCACAGAGGAAATAGATGAATCACCCAAAGAATCTCCCACTGCAGCAGTTGAAACTTTGGAGCCTTCTGTGGACCAAGCAGCTGGACTAGCAAGCACATCATCACCATTTTTCACTCCATTCACTTACGTAGACATGGGGGTCTCGGGAATCTCAGCAGCAGATGACGACCAGGAGACAAGTAAACCTGAAGGGACAGTTGAGGAGGCACCAGTGGAAACCACCACTAAACCACAGTACCAGTTCACTGTAGCAACCGATGAGAATGAAATCAGAGAGACTGAGAGCACATCTGAGAGTTCAAGTAATGTTTCTTCAATAGAGATCACACAGTCCCATGAATCCACATCAACCCAATCTCCTTCCATGTCAAGCACAGGTAAACCAACAGAGGCTTCCACAGCCTCCTTCACAGAGCAGGGTAGTGGTGACTTGACAATAGACTCTATAGCTGAGGATGAACTGAGAGAGCATGAAAGTTCAGGTGAAGACATCTCAGATGTGTTCAGTAAGCAACCTGCAAGCACGACTGCTCCTCTCCTGTCTAGTCCAGCAACAACAAAGGAGGAATTTACCACATTGTCTGTCAGTGGTGACGCCACCCTTGAAACAGCTGTTGAGGTTGCTGCTACTCTATCAATCGGCACAACTGCAGAGGTACCTAAGTTTATTTCTAGCGCAGTTCAGACACCGGAAAGTGAGGTGACAGAAAAAGATGCAAGCAGCACAGAGAAACCATCAGTTGCTTTCATTTCAAATGTAACACTCACAGGCAATAAAAGCTCAGGTGACCAGACCCCTGATATGTTTACCAAAGAGTCTGTTACTACAACAGTTTCTTCTGAATACAGCACAGTCAAAGCAGAACAAATGACGTCCACGACTAAAGTTTCTTCTCTGTTTAGCACTGAGAAGCTAAAACAAATATTGACCAGAGAACCTCATGAAACTGCAACAGCTGAGACTGCAAGTAATGCTACAAATACAACTTCTTCTCTGTATAGCACTGAGAAACCTACCACAGCGCAACAGGACACTGCAACAAAAGACAGTGAAAAGACTGCTACAATTTCAGCAACTTCTCTGTTTAGCACTGAGAAACCAAGTCATATAACGACTTCAGTATCAAAGGAAATTGCAACAGTGGAGTCAATAATGACTGCTGCTGCTAATACATTTTCTTCTCTACATAGTACGGAGAAAATTGCTCATTTTGAGACTACCATCCTAGAGGAGGAGAGCTCAGGAGATCTGACTTATGATATGTTTACTACTCAGTCAGCTGCCACCCCTCTTTCTCCAGTGTATGGTACAGTCAGACCAAAACAGCCAGGGGCACCATCAAGTTCTGAAATGCCATCAGTTGTTCCTTTTATTGATGAAACAGAGACAAGCACCGCCCCCACTTCAGAAGGGGATAGAAGGTCAAGTGGTTCAACACCTGAGATTTTCACGAAGGAGTCATTTGCAACAACTGCATCCACATCAGAGTCAGTTAGTGCTTTCACTACAACAAGACCAACTGTGACCTCAAGTTCAATCTTGACCATTACAGAAGACGATGGTTCTGGTGACCAGACCCCTGATATGTTTACCAAGGTATCTACTATTGCAACATCTCTGGATGTCACCTCACAGACAACAATTGCAATTGCCCTGCCTTCAGTCACTGCCATTGTCGAGAAAACAACAGGTTTGATTTATACCCTCAGAGATGAGGGATCAGGGGACACAGCTGAAATTATTCCTGAAGAATCATCTATGACTCCCATTGTTACCCTGATAGATCAGACACGGGAACCAATGGAGACATCAGCTACAGTGATCGGAACCTCACAGGAAGCACTCACTGATATAACAGATTCTGGACAGACTAGAGCAAAAGGAACAACATCAGTTGTTCCCATTTTTGATGAAACAGAGACAAGCACCATCCTTACTTCAGAAGAGGATACAAGCTCAGCTGCAGCAACAACTGAGATGCTCACCAAGGACTCTGTTGCGACAACTGCATCCACATCAGAGTCAGTTAGTGCTTTCACCTCATCAAGTCCAAAAGAGACCACAAGTTCAATCTTGACCCTTACAGAGGAGGATGGTTCTGGTGACCAGACCTCTGATACGTTTACCAAGGCACCAGTCTCAACGATGGAGTTTATCAGTAGTTATACCACTGTTCATACATCGACTGGACAGTTGATGGAACAAACCGGGGCATCAACACATTCTACCCACCTCACCTCTTCACCCATGGACTTGGAGGGATCTGGAATCTCAAAGACAGAGGATGACCAAGAGACAACTCAGGCAGAGGGTTCAGGTGAGGAGGTAGTAGTTGAGACCGCCACTCAACCACATGACCTATTCACGGTAGCCACAGATGAGACCGAAATCAGAGAGACTGAAAGCACATCTTGGACTCCAAATGTTGATGCTTCAAAAGAGTTCACACAGTCACAGGAATCCACATCAACCCAATCTCCTTCCATGTTAATAACAGGTAAACCATCAGAGGCTTCCACAGTCTCTTTCACAGAGAATGGTAGTGGTGACTTGACAATTGACTCTACAGTTGAGAATGATGGTACAGAGGATGAGAGTTCAGGTGAAGACAATTTAGACGTGTCCACTAAGCAACCTGCAAGCACGACTGCTCATCTCCTGTCTAGTCCAGCAACAACAATGGAGGAATTTACCACATTGTCTGTCAGCAGTGTCACCAGCCTAGAAACAGCTGTTGAGGTCGATGAAACCCTATCATCTGGCACAACTGCAGAGGTACCTAAGTTTATTTCTATCACAGCTCAGACCCCGGAAAGTGAGGTGACAGAAAGAAAAACAAGCAGTACAAAGAAATCATCAGTTGCCTTAATTTCAGATGAAAGCTCAGGTGACCAGACCTCTGATATGTTTACCAAGGAAACAGCCCAAACAGAATCCATTGTGTCAAACACACCAGGCCCAGATGATGAGGGTCATGTCAGCCCAGATACTGAAACCCCCATCAGTCCAGATGCTACACAGCCCCCTGCTACTGTAAATGATCGCACAACTATGACTGATAGCACAACTATGAGTGACCGTACAACACACCGATTCCATATAACCGAAAGAGACCATACTACGACGAGAGCCCGTACAACAGTGAGTGATCATTCAACTGTTGGAGACCACACAGTAGCAAGAGACCACACAACTGTCAGAGACCATACAACAGTGCCTTTTAGATCACAGTCATCCACATTCACTGCTCTCCCCTCTATTATGTACCAGGGTGTTACTGACCAGCAGGTCACCTCAACAAGCAGCCAAACCAAAACTGACCAGACCCCCACCATGGTGGTGCACGGTACGAAACCATCAACAAGCACAGTTATCATATTTACAGAGGAGGCCGGAGATGAGGACACACTGTTCTCCACTGTTACAGAGAGCATGACCACAACCCCTGAGATTATCACTAAAGATGAAACCATAATTGACGCTGATACTGTGGCAATGGTTGAACTCTCCTCACCTCTCTACCCCACCATCTTTACAGAGGAAGCATGGGGAGTCACAGCCATTACCATGACACCACAGTCCTCAATTACAATGACAAAAGAACCTGAAGGGTCTGGGACAGATGACTGTTTGTCTTCCACAATTGACTCACTGAGTCTGGCCACAACACAAATCCCATCAGTCACCTCTGTAGATATATCTGCAGAGGCAAGTGCTAAGACAACAAGAAGGTCTGCAAAAGTTAAACATTCAGAGATTGTGAGAACGACCACCTCGTCATCTGTAGAGGATGTTTTTAGTGAGGTGTCTACTTCAGTGTTTGTGTCCTCTGTAGCTCAAACCACCCAAACCAGAGCTCTATCCACGGAGTCCAGCTCTCAGACGGCATTCACCACACCAACTGTGTTTATTGATGAGTTCTCCGGAGATGGTGTCACTGGTGAGGAGTCTGATACAGAGCCTACTCCTTCTGCCCCTGTATCATCCCAAGCATCAACTCTCCCCATAGATACAAGCTCACAGACCACAGTTAGCAGTGAGGAATTCCCGACAGATGCAATTGAATTATCCACCACCCCTTATCCTATTACTGTTAAAGCTAGAGTAGAAGACACATCTGATGAGCATTCTGAAGTGGAGGCCACAACAACTTCATCTAGTTCCACCCAAGCCACCAAGGTGTCTGACACTCCTACACAACATACGCCAGTGTCCACTGAAGAAGACAAAGGGACTGTGAAACCAACCAGCCCATTGCCTGTTGATGAGTCTTCAGGAGAAGACGACTCTGAAGGCTCTGGATTTGAGACCTTCACCTCTGTAGTGGAGACCTCCCAAACCACAATCCCCACCTCAACAGCTGCTAAGGAGGGTGACACGACAGAGATTAACATTCTAGTACCTTCATCTTTAGAGGAGGGCATCTCTGGGGATGACATGAAGACTTCAAATCCCAAACCCTCTGAAGCCACTTCCTCTCTGTATAGCAAAGATAAACCATCAGTTGCTTCCATTTTGGATTTAACCTCCACAGATGAAGAAAGCTTTGGTGACCCAACCCCTAAAACGTTTACCAAAGAGTCTGTTACTGTACGTTTACAAATGACATCCACAACTACGGTTTATTCACTGTTCAGCACTGAGAAACCTTCACTTTCTTCCATTTCGGATATAACCTCCACAGACGAAGAGAGCTCTGGTGACCATACCCCTGATCATTTTAGTAAAGCCTCTAAAACAACCACAGTTTCTCCAGTTGACAGCACTGTCAAAATGGAGCAGGTAACAGCCACAACAATGTCACCTGAAAAAGCAACAGCAGAGATTGAAAAGACTACAACTACTACAGGGTTGTCTCTGTTTAGGACTGAGAAAACAGAGAAAGCTTCCTCCCAGGCAAGTTTGTCTGTCCATTCCACTGTTGCGCCATCTGTAATGCTCGATGTGGTGGACCAGTTTGTCACAGATTTTGTCCCCGAGGTGGACGTGTCAAAACTTGAAGAATCTTTCCAACAGGCTAGGTCTGAGATTGCATTTACCCAACATGCATCTACCCATACCTCTGCTATGTCAGTCACAACAACAGCTTCTTCTGTACACAGCACTGTCAAAGCAGAACAAGTGACAACCACAGTAAGGCCACATGTGATGTCACCAGAAGAGACTGCAGCCATTGATCCGACAGAAACACCAACAGACTCAGAGGAGTTAGTAACTCCTGGTGTTGATGACATAGAAACAGGTTCTACAGATGAAGAGAGTTCTGGAGATGAGACAAGTCCGATGACCACCCAGGAGTCTCCTGTAACAGAAGCTCATTTACACAGTAGCACAGCCAAGCCATTGCAGACATCAACATCAGCTGTCTATGAATCCGTGGCTGACCTTACCTCTCCTGAAACAACTGCTGATAGTGAAGAAACCAAACAGACAGACCTAACTAACACAGGACAGCCATCAGATATTGCCAGTTCAGTGAAAAGCACAGGGATCTCAGTCCTACCTGATAAATATAAGGAGAGCTCAGGTGACCAAACCCTTGACATTTTTACCAAAGACTTACCAACTACTACAGTTTCCTCTCTGTTTAGTCCAGAGGAACCTACAACAACATCACAGGAAACTGTAACAGAGGAGAGTGAAGTCACTGAGCAAACTGAGAGACCATCAGGCTCTGGAAAACCATCAGCTACCATCTCTGTCTTACCTTCCACAGATGACCAGAGCTCAGGTCACCAGACAAGTGAGGGTTTCACTACAGACGATTCTTCAACAGAAGATCCTCTCTTGGCTAGCACAGTGCAGGCAATTGCCTCTGTCTATTCCACTGAGGCAGCATCAGAGTCTGACGTGGTGGTCCAGTTTGTCACAACATTTGCCCCCATACCAGACATGACAACACCAGAGGAATCATTTGAACAGGCCAGGTCGGAGATAACATTTACTCATCGTCCTCATACTGATCTCTCTTCTGAGGAAACAGCATTGCCTACAACCAGTCCCATGCTGCCTAAGGAAGATTCAAGCCAGTCTTTAGAAACTATAACTGCACCTGCACAGAGCTCAGAATCAACTTTTGTCTCTACTGCTTCTCCAGTGAAGACTGATGCTGTTTTACCCACACCAGAGGCAGAGGAACAAGTTGAAGCTTCAAGCCAGGTACCTACAACAGAGGAGGCAGAACAAGAGGCTGCGGTTGAAGAGACAAGCGTTCCTATCATTGTTTCTCCGCTAACTGAGAAGGTATTAGAAACTAAAGTGAACAGCACACCATCTGCAATGACATACATTTATGAAATGGTGGACTATGAAAGTACCTCAGAGCCAGTACAGGTTAAATCTATACCTTCCGTCGTTATAACCACCACAAAGCCTGAGGTGGAAGCAACAGCGCTCAGAACTGCCCCAACACAGAATGTCCCAACACAGACTGTCCCAACACAGAATATTCAGAGTGTGTCATCGAGTTCAGAGAGCAGATCAGATGAACTGTCCAGCCCATCTGTGACTCAATCAGTATTCGCCTCCTACAGCTCAGAAAGCAGTTTGGAGGAAAAGTTGACAATTGCTTCAACCTTGAAGCCAGAGAATGACACAACAGAGGAGACCACCCCATCCCTCTTTGTGACTCAGACAGAACTGACAGCCGCCGTCACTGGTTCACCCTCTCTCACTACTTCTAGTGTTGAAATTAAGTCAGCCGGTTCTGAGAGCAGTCCAGAAGAAAATACAGTTTCTGAGAAGCCAGAGATTGACACTGTGGAGGAAACCACCCAATCGTTGGCACAGATTCAGACCGGGGTTTTGCCAGGTGTCACCAGTCCACCATCTCGCCAGTCTCCAGCCGACCCCGGAGCGGAGTCCCTTAGTGTCGTAAGCTCCTCTGAGAAACATGAAGCACACGGTGAAATTGAGGAAGTTGTTACTCCTACCACGGAGATGCCAACGAGGGAAAAGCCAGAGTACACAACTGAATCGCCAGCAGGAACACAGAACCAGCCAGAATCAGTTGCTACAATCCACAGTATTCCTTTATCTGTGTCTGCGGAGGAGGAAACCATGGACTATGATAATGTATCAGGACCTACGTTAGTCGAGGGTGAACCCCCCATCAAGGGAGTAGAAACTACCACTTCAGCTGAGACCAGACTGAATTTGGGGCACACGATCGTTGGCGAGACAATTGAAATTGCAGGTATGTGGTTGTCAATGTTACAATGTTATTGTGTGCTATGGAAATATCATCATATCATAATTTTAAACGTTTGTCATTTAACGTTTATCTTCTCTAGAATGTGAAGTCAATTGAATGTTTGTTTTCCTTTTTCTACTTCTTATTTAAAACACAGGCATCCACTCCTGCACTGAGAACATTTGTCTGAATGGGGGCTCTTGCTACAGACGCGGAAGTCTCCCCTCTTGCAGCTGTGCCCCTGGCTACAGTGGAGGTCATTGTGAAACAGGTATGCCAAAAATCATTTTCAGTCAGTGGAGGACTAGGCATTTTAGAGTAAGCTTTTAGTCTCAATGTGCTAATGAGATTCATCTCAACGAAAGGACCAATTATTTCCTGAAGGCCATATTTATGTGTAGGCCTTTCATTTTGTTGGCTTACTGGTGCAGTAGCCATGTGCCAAAATTATACAACGGGTATTATCTGCATGCAGTAATACCCGTAGTACTACTTATGTAGTTTTTTGGAGTATCTGTACTTTTCTTTACTATTTATATTATTCACAACTTTTGTTGTACTTTTTACTCCATAAATTTTCCCTGTCAGCCAAAAGTATGTACATTTTGAATGCTTAGTGGGACAGGAAAAAGGTAAAATTCAAGTACTTGTCAAGAGAACATCCCTGGCCATCTTTACTGCCTCTGATCTGGCGGACTCACTAAACAGAGAACATCCCTGGTCATCTTTACTGCCTCTGATCTGGCGGACTCACTAAACAGAGAACATCCCTGGCCATCTTTACTGCCTCTGATCTGGCGGACTCACTAAACAGAGAACATCCGTGGCCATCTTTACTGCCTCTGATCTGGCGGACTCACTAAACAGAGAACATCCGTGGCCATCTTTACTGCCTCTGATCTGGAGGACTCACTAAACAGAGAACATCCCTGGCCATCTTTACTGCCTCTGATCTGGCGGACTCACTAAACAGAGAACATCCCTGGCCATCTTTACTGCCTCTGATCTGGCGGACTCACTAAACAGAGAACATCCCTGGCCATCTTTACTTCCTCTGATCTGGCGGACTCACTAAACAGAGAACATCCGTGGCCATCTTTACTGCCTCTGATCTGGAGGACTCACTAAACAGAGAACATCCCTGGCCATCTTTACTGCCTCTGATCTGGAGGACTCACTAAACAGAGAACATCCCTGGCCATCTTTACTGCCTCTGATCTGGAGGACTCACTAAACAGAGAACATCCCTGGCCATCTTTACTGCCTCTGATCTGGAGGACTCACTAAACAGAGAACATCCGTGGCCATCTTTACTGCCTCTGATCTGGAGGACTCACTAAACAGAGAACATCCCTGGCCATCTTTACTGCCTCTGATCTGGCGGACTCACTAAACAGAGAACATCCCTGGCCATCTTTACTGCCTCTGATCTGGAGGACTCACTAAACAGAGAACATCCGTGGCCATCTTTACTGCCTCTGATCTGGCAGACTCACTAAACAGAGAACATCCCTGGCCATCTTTACTGCCTCTGATCTGGCGGACTCACTAAACAGAGAACATCCCTGGCCATCTTTACTGCCTCTGATCTGGAGGACTCACTAAACAGAGAACATCCCTGGCCATCTTTACTGCCTCTGATCTGGCGGACTCACTAAACAGAGAACATCCCTGGCCATCTTTACTGCCTCTGATCTGGAGGACTCACTAAACAGAGAACATCCCTGGCCATCTTTACTGCCTCTGATCTGGAGGACTCACTAAACAGAGAACATCCCTGGCCATCTTTACTGCCTCTGATCTGGAGGACTCACTAAACAGAGAACATCCCTGGCCATCTTTACTGCCTCTGATCTGGAGGACTCACTAAACAGAGAACATCCCTGGCCATCTTTACTGCCTCTGATCTGGAGGACTCACTAAACAGAGAACATCCCTGGCCATCTTTACTGCCTCTGATCTGGAGGACTCACTAAACAGAGAACATCCCTGGCCATCTTTACTGCCTCTGATCTGGAGGACTCACTAAACAGAGAACATCCCTGGCCATCTTTACTGCCTCTGATCTGGAGGACTCACTAAACAGAGAACATCCCTGGCCATCTTTACTGCCTCTGATCTGGAGGACTCACTAAACAGAGAACATCCCTGGCCATCTTTACTGCCTCTGATCTGGAGGACTCACTAAACAGAGAACATCCCTGGCCATGTTTACTGCCTCTGATCTGGAGGACTCACTAAACAGAGAACATCCCTGGCCATCTTTACTGCCTCTGATCTGGAGGACTCACTAAACACAAATGCTTCGTTTGTAAAATATGTGGAGTGTTGAAGTGTGCCCCTGGCTATCCGTAAATCTGATTTTTTTTAACTAGAGAACCGTGGCGTCTGGTTTGCTGGTTCGCTTTCAAAGCAATTTGAAATTATTTATACTTTTACTTTTGATATTTAAGCATATTTTTGCAATTACATTAACTTTTAGTACTTAAGTATATTTAAAACTTAATACATTTAGACTTTTACTGGGTGACATTTACTTTTACTTTAGTCATTTTCAATTATGGTCTTCAGTTTTACTCAAGTAAAAATGACAATCGGGTACTTTTCCCACCATTGTCTACATGTTGTAATTTGAATTCTGAGTTCTTCAGACATGCATTTGTTTTGCATGTCCATCTCCTCCAAATCTGAATGGTTATGCAGTTGTTCTTTCGGTTTGTTTTATATCTCGTGCAGTATAATTTACCCATGCTTTTTCACGTTTCTTTTCAGACATTGATGAATGTCAGTCCAATCCCTGTCACAACGGAGCTACATGTGTTGACGGCCTGAATTCCTTCACCTGTGTTTGCCTCTCAAGCTACGCTGGACTCTATTGTGAAGAAGGTAGGTTAGTTAGAATATCCATGGGATCTGTCAGTAAACTCTGTCAGTAGGATTCTATCCTCATTAAACATCAGCTGAATGAAAACATTCGAGTAGATATTTGTTAAAGGTTGTTCCAGCTTTTTCTCCATCATTCAGGCACTAGTACTTATAAAGGCTTGCCATGCAAAGGAGAATATGACATAGTAAAATAAACAATGGCAGTGTTCTTAGCAACGGTGTGAGGCGCTCCAACGCTGGCCTGTATTTCACACAAAAATACATCACTGATCATTGAATTTAGATTACAGAGGAATGGAAGTTGGCTTTGTTGGAGGAAAGTCATATATCTCCAGATAGCTGTGTGTGATATGATCAGTTACCTGAGCCCTTGGGAAATAGAGTGAGACTCTTAGACTCTGAGTCATTCAGATACTGGAGGCAGCGTAGAAATGTGTGGTCAGAAAGCCAGGGGCTACAGTCTCTTCACATATCAGACAGACCACAGATTGTCACAGTTTTCCATGTCTGCAAACACAATGGTCTATTAAAGAAAAATCAGACAATCGGTTAATACCCACGTGTCCAGGTGTAAAGTAATTTTCCAGTACAGGTGTTTTAGACTTCACGTCCTCTCTTGTTCAGCTCAACAATGATCCAATCGTTCACTGGCCCTAAGCAGGGTATGTCACTGCATTTTTTCAACAGAACCTGGGTTGAGCCTCTCAAGCTACATGTTTCAAGTTTGAAGGTTTAATGTCACATGCACAAGTACGGTGAAATGCCTGATTATGTCATTTAGACCAACTCATAGCCTCTTATTCTCTATTGAGTCTATAGCTTGACTGCACCCCATTTTGTCTCTGGTGTGTTGACCCAGGGCATTATACATGCTGGCCAGTCTGTCCTGACCATACTCCGAATGTTGCCTCCATTACTCATCACTGAGTCAGGGCTGGATCCCGTATGCTTAGATCCAGCTGTTTTCTCAGGGTCTCTTGCCAGAAGACAAACAGAGAAAAGGCTATGATAACACTCTTTGTTTAGCCCATATACAGCTGTATTAAGGGAATAAGAGAGTGAGAAGGTAAGTAGTAAATATAAGTAAATAGATGTTTCACAGTAGTACACACACACACACACACACACACACACACACACACACACACACAAGCACACACATCATGACAGGGTTGCCATCAAAATGGTTAATGAAATCTGATGTTGTAGACATATACTTAGATAACCACTAGTGTCGACACTCTAGAGTCTTTCTCTGGGGGCTAGAGGAGAGAGAGAGAGGGAGTGAGAGAGAGTGAGGTGAGTGAGTGAGAGAGAGTGAGAGTGAGAGAGTGAGCGCACAAAAGAGAGAGCAAAAGAGAGAGTGAAAGAGAGAGCAAAAGAGAGAGAGATGACCATATTAGTAACACATACTTCTCTCAGATTACACAGACCCACAAAGAATTCGAAAACAAATCCAATTTTGATAAACTCGCATATCTATCGGGTGAAATACCACACTGTGCAATCACAGCAGCAAGATGTGTGACTTGTTGCCACAAGAAAAGAGCAACCAGTGAAGAACAAACCCCATTGAAAATACAATATTTATGTTTATTTATTTATTTTCCCTTTTGTACTTTAACTATTTGCACATTGTTACAACACTTTATATAGACATAATATGACATTTGAAATGTCTCTATTATTTTGGAACTTGTGTGAGTGTAATATTTACTGTCCACTTTGTATTGTTTATTTAACTTTTAAAGCCCCTTGAATTGAATTGAGAGGGGGGGGGGGGGGGCTCTGATTAGAGAGCAGTCTGAGATAACAGCAGAGCCAGGGGGCTCAGGGTGACCTTATAAAGACACACAGTACCCCGCTCTCTGTCTCCTAGTTATCTCCTGAAACTAATTGGTGTGCACTGGAGGATAGGGATGAAACCTAGATCAACATGCAGATAGGACCATGTACCTACAGGTGTTGGGTGGATTAGACATTCTTAGGGGAGAGTCTCTTTTTCATTTTCAGTTAAAATATAGTGAAAGGTATTACAATGTGTGTACCCCTTTTATTCATTAATCACATTACCTTTTTTTGCCAAGTCGGAGACTCGTGCATTGTTAACAATTCCCCCCCCCCCCCCCCCCCCCCCCCTCAATCAATAACAGTTTTTGAAAATGTTATTGTGTCATTGTCCGCGGATTCTCAGCTGCTGTTATCTTTTTTATTGTACCTTCGAAGCCCAAATGTCTGTGATACACATCCATTCTCTCTCTCTCCTCAGACACTGAGACGTGTGACTATGGCTGGCACAAGTTCCAGGGCCACTGCTACAAGTACATCCCCCAGAGGAGGAACTGGGACACAGCGGAGAGAGAGTGCCGGGTACAGGGGTCACACCTGGCCAGCATCCTCTCCCATGATGAGCAGCAGTTTGTCAACCGTAAGTGTGTTATCACACACATGCACGTACACGCCAGGAAAACAATGCTATTAGTTGTACACAAGACAACACAAGACACAAAGCCAACCAGAAAATAATGCTCAATGACACAGTCTTAACCGTCTGAAAGTGACTACAGTATTTCACAAGTGTCTCGTCTTAAAGTCAGTATACACTAATCTCATTAAATTAATATGGGCTGTGGAGCAGAGAGGCATAGTGGATTACTACAGTAGGTTTTTTGGGGTGGTTGGCAGCAACAGTGGAGTAGACGACAAATGTCTTGGCTGAAAGAGAAAGAAAACGCAGGCATTTGGAACAGGAAGAGTGATGCATGTGTAGAAAAATGCCTCTCTCGCTCTCTCTTTATGGAGGGACTGAAAAGCGCCTAATAAGGCATTGGAATCAACTCATTGACCTCCTGTGTTCTGTTGTGCCCTTCACGGCAGGCCTTGGACAGGACTACCAGTGGATCGGCCTGAACGATAAGATGTACGAGAATGACTTCCGCTGGACCGACAGCACGCCCATGGTAAGAAGAGGTTCTCACACTTTTTAGCCTCGACAAACAGTGTTGAATCCCGGTAAATATTTACTATTTACAGGGATACTGCTGACAAACACAGTCATCTAGGAGATGTAATTTCCTGCAGTGGTAAATGAGGAAACTCTCTGGTCACTTTCTCATGACATACCCTACCATCTCCTCTACACCCTGTTGGACAAGCTCACTGTCTTGGCGTCATGCTCATAGAAATATAATGAATAGAACAGGCATCCCCATTCAAGACAATGATGGCATAATGGGGGGACTGCGAGTGTACCCATAGAGGCAAAGCAGGAAGTAAAAGCAGGAAGTGTACCCAATAATCGATGCTGTCCCAGGTGGCGCAGTGCTAGCTGTGCCACCAGAGATTCTGGGTTCGAGTCCAGGCTCTGTCGCAGCTGGCTGCGACCGGGAGGCCCATGGGGCGGCGCACAATTGGCCCAGCGTTGTCCGGGTTAGGGAGGGTTTGGCCGGCAGGGATATCCTTGTCTCATCGCGCACTAGCGACTCCTGTGGCGGGCTGGGCGCAGTGCACGCTGACCAGGTCGCCAGGTGTATGGTGTTTCCTCCGACACATTGATGCGGCTGGCTTCTGGGTTGGATGGGAATTGTGTCAAGAAGCAGCGAGGCTTGGTTGGGTTGTGTTTCGGAGGACGCATGGCTCTCGACCTTCGCCTCTCCCGAGTCCGTACGGGAGTTGCAGCGATGAGACAAGACTGTAACTACCAATTGGAAACCACGAAATTGGGGAGAAAAAAGGGGTGTAAAACAAATAAAAAATAATCGGTGATGTGAGTTGTTGAATCAACTGACATTACAAAAAAATACATTCCATTGCATGAGTCACATCAGTTAACATCATTTGAATGACCGTTCTACATTACCATGGGAATTATTGCATCATAATACCAGGCAGGCATTGCAAGTGTACCCATGAGTTTCCCAGTCAAATTATCAGGGTTAGAGGTTCCAAGACCGTTCTTTTCATTCTATTGCTATGGAAATGCTACTCTACATGTCCAGTGACAGGTGGTGCCTTTCACTAACAACAATCTCTGTCATTCACAAACTATAACAATAACCACACTGGCTTGAATTGTGTGTGTCTGTTGATTGTAAGAGATGGAGAAAAATAGACATAATGAGCCTCAGTATATGTAGTGTATGTGTCTGCACATGTGGAAGCATGTTTGTTTGTGGTCATGTAAACGCACTGCAGATTCCCCTCACTAGACAGGAAAGTGGTTAATTACTACTTTCGGCCAGGTTGTACAGATTGGCTCTTCACTTCAAAGATAAGACCCCACCATCACCAGAGAGAGAGGGGTGGGGGGAAGGGCGGAGGACCGAGAGGGCCTGGGGGGCAGGAGATAAGCAGTGTCATTTTGCGGGCAGATTGAACCCCCTCTCAGTTGAGAGAGATGGGAATAAAGGTGTCAATGACGCAGCAGAGAGAGGAGCTGACAGGCGCAGACAGGTACAGGCCTCCCCCTCTCCTCAGGAAGGACATCAGGCAGCCAGACACACAGATGGGCAGCACCTGTCCCCGGCAGCAGAGAGAGATAGGAGCGGGGTGGGGTAGGGTAGTGGGCCTGGGTGGGTGGTCAGCATTACTGTATTGCGGCTTTATGTGGGAACAGAGTGTATATACCTTAACAGTATTACATTCTCTCTTGTGTAAAACAACAAACACATTTAACACACGCAACATTGATTCTCAATTCATTCAGGAAATGTAGGAATTATAATTTGCATGTTTGGGGTCATTTTGGTTTTGTGGGAGGGAGAGGCTGTTTGATTATTTTGGGGAGGATGCGTGGGGGCTGTTGTGGGCATTTGCTACGTCAGTCAGCTGAACAGGAAGCTGAGGTTGTGTTTGCTAACCGTAATAACAAGGTTCCTTGTGGGATCTTGCATGGGGCCTCGGGGGAGGAACAAGGTGGGGGGAGGGGGGGGTCAAGTCTTTGAACAGACTGTTTGAACCTAAAGCCTAGCTGAAAGATGGTAGCTCTGATCAATGCAACGGTACATTCCACGCAGCTCTGCAGCTGTGTGTATACAGCTGCAGCAAGTTTGCTACAGCAGCAAAATAATCCTGCAGCAACAGGAAATGTGAATTATTATGTGGATTATATTTAATGTAAGTTTTGGATATGTAGGGTTGACACATTTTTCAATTAGGAAAATCAAGTCTGACATTTCAAAGAGGAAATTAGACAATTCAGAAGCTTTTTTTGTAGCTCAAATACTCTAGTATTACAGGGTGATCAAATTAAGATCTTACATCTGTATGATATTATAAACCGGGTAGTTTGGGTCCTGGATGCTGGTAGGCTGAAATAGTATTTCAGCTGTGTGTACACCGAGTGTACAAAACATTAAGAACAGCTGGTCTTTCCATGACATAGACTGACCAGGTGAAAGCTATGATCCCTTATTGCTGTCACTTATTAAATCCACTTCAATCAGTGTAGATAAAGACAATAGAGACAATTGAGACATGGATTGTGTATGTGTGCCAGTCAGAGGGTGAATGTGAAAGACAAAAGTTTTAAGTGCCTTTGAACAGGGTATGGTAGTAGGTGCCAGGCGCACCGGTTTGTGTCAAGAACTGCAATGCTGCTGGGTTTTTCACGCTCAATAGTTTCTTGTCTGTATCAAGAATGGTCCACCAACCAAAGGACTTCCAGACAATTGTCCTGCAACAGTTATCCTGCAACAGAGTGATCAAATTAAGATCTTACATCTGTATGTGCGTGTGTCTACGACAATTATCGTGTGTTGAAGCAGAGATACACTAGTAATGCCAGGCATGTATTGAATGACACACCATTACTGTGTAATGTGGAGGGACCATAGCAAAGCATTGAGAAGCCTCCTCTTAGCTCCTCTCCCACCTTGTTAGAAATACAATTGTTCCTGTCACAGGGAAATTATATTATTAATGTGGCATTGTAAATATACTTTACTTGGATGAATAGAGAATTAAGCAATAAGGCACGAGGGGGTGTGGTATATGGCCAATATAACACGGCTAAGGACTGTTCTTAGCACGACCCAACGCAGAGTGCCTGGATACAGCCCTTAGCCATGGTACATTGGCCATATACGACGGGTATGACAAAACATTCCTTTTTACTGCTCTAATTACATTGGTAACCAGTTTATGATGGCAATAAGGCACCTTGGGGGTTTGTGGTATATGGCCAATATACTGTACCACGGCTAAGGGCTGTATCCACGCCCTCCATGATGCGTCATGCATAAGAACAGCCCGTAGCTGTAGTAAATTGGCCAGATACCTCACCCCCTTCGGGGCTTATTGCTTAAATATAGCACGGCTAAGGGCTGTTCGCAGGAACAAAGTGCCTGGAGACAACCCTTAGCCGTGGTATATTGAGCATACTGTGTACCACAAACTCCCAGATGCCTTATTGTTAATGTAAACTGGTTACCAAAGTAATTAGAGCAATACATATTTAATGTTTTGTCATAACCTTTGTATACAGTCTGATATACCACAGCTGTCAGACAATTAGCATTCAGGGCTCGAACCAACCCGTTTTATAACGGCCTTCGGAAACTATTCAGACCCCTTGACCTTTTCCATATTTTGTTACGTTACAGCCTTTTTCTAAAATTGATTAAATAAAACAATTCCCTCAGCAATCCACACACAATACCCCATAATGACAAAGAAAAAACAGGTTTATAGCAATTTTAGAAAACTAATTAAAAATTAAAACAGAAATACCTTATTTACATAAGTATTCAGACCCTTTGCAATGAGACTCAAAATTGAGCTCAGGTGCATCCTGTTTCCATTGATCATCCTTGAGATGTTTCTAAAACTTGATTGGCGTCCACCTGTGGTAAATTCAATTGATTGGACATGATTTGGAAAGAAACACCTGTCTATGTAAGGTCTCACAGTTGACATTGCATGTCAGAGCAAAAACCAAGCCATGTGGTCGAAGGAATTGTCCGTAGAGCCCCCGAGACAGGATTGTTTCGAGGCACAGATCTGGGGAAGGGTACCAAAACATTTCTGCAGCATTGAAGGTCCCCAAGAACACAGTGGCCTCCATCATTCTTAAATGTAAGAAGTTTGGAACCACCAAGCCTCTTCCTAGACCTGGCCGTCCTGCCATACTGAGCAATCGGGGGAGAAGGGCCTTGGTCAACCCGATGGTCACTCTGACAGATATCTAGAGTTCCTCGGTGGAGATGGGAGAACCTTCCAGAAGGACAACCATCTCTGCAGCACTCCACCAATCAGGCCTTTATGGTAGCGTGGCCAGACGGAAGCCACTCCTCAGTAAAAGACACATGACAGCGCGCTATGAGTTTGCCTAAGAAAACCTAAATGACTCTCAGATCTAAAGAAACCAGGTTCTCTGGTCTGATGAAACCAAGATTGAACTCTTTGGCCCATATGCCAAACGTCATGTCTGGAGAAAACATGGCACCACCCCTACGTTGAAGCATGGTGGTGGCAGCATCATGCTGTGGGGTTGTTTTTTAGCAGCAAGGACAGGGAGACTAGTCAGGATCGAGGCAAAGATGAACGGAGCAAAGTACAGAGAGATCCTTGATGAAAACCTGCTCCAGAGCGCTCAGGACCTCAGACTGGGGCGAAGGTTCACCTTCCAACAGGACAACGACCCTAAGCACACAGCCAAGGCAACGCAGGAGTGCCTTCGGGACAAGTCTCTGAATGTCCTTGATTGGCCCAGCCAGAGCCTGGACTTGAACCGGATCGAACATCTCTGGAGACACCTGAACATAGCTGTGCAGTGACGCTCCCCATCCAACCTGACAGAGCTTGAGGCGATCTGCAGAGAAGAATGGGAGAAACTCTCCAAATACAAGCTTGTAGCGTCATAACCAAGAAGATTCAAGACTGTAATCGCTGCCAAAGGTGCTTCAACAAAGTACTGAGTATAGGGTCTTAATACCAATGCAAACATGATATTTTCATTAAAAAGATTAGCAATAATTTCTAAAACAGTTTTTGCTTTTACATTATGTGCTATTGTGTGTAGATTGATGAGAAAAAACAAACAATTTAATACATTTTAGAATAAGGTTGTAACCTATCAAAATGTGGAAAAAGTCAAGGGGTCTGAAAACTTTCCAAAGGCACTGTAGCATACCCCTCGGGAGATATTGCTTAATTCTCTATTCATCCAAGTAAAGTATATTTACAATGTCACATTAATAATATAATTTCCCTGTGACAGGAACAATTGCATTTCTAACAAGGTGGGAGAGGAGCTAAGAGGAGGCTTCTCAATGCTTTGCTATGGTCCCTCCACATTACACAGTAATGGTGTGTCATCCAATACATGCCTGGCATTACTAGTGTAACTCTGCTTCAACACACAATAATTGTCGTACACGCCCTGTTTCTGGTTAACTTATCTGCAATTAAAAAATTGTCTGGATGTCCTTTGGTTGGTGGACCATTCTTGATACAGACGGGAAACTATTGAGCGTGAAAAACCCAGCAACATTGCAGTTCTTGACACAAACTGGTGCGCCTGGCATCTACTACCAAGTTCAAAGGCACTTAAACCTATTGTCTTTCACATTCACCCTCTGACTGGCACACATACACAATCCATGTCTCAATTGTCTCTATTGTCTTAATCTACACTGATTGAAGTGAATTTAATAAGTGACAGCAATAAGGGATCATATCTTTCACCTGGATTCACCTGGTCAGTCTATGTCATGGAAAGACCAGCTGTTCTTAATGTTTTGTACACTCGGTGTACACACAGCTGAAATGCTATTTCAGCCAATCAGCATCCAGGACCCAAATTACCCGGTTTATAATATCCAATACTTCACATTGGATCAATATTTCCTCCGTCTTACAAATGTTCAATATGACAGTGTACATGTGTTAGAAACATTCTATTTCCCATGACTGTTTCCATCCTCCACAGCACAACTGTACCAGTATAATGTTTATCTGAGCAGGACTCACAGGCTCAGTTTATTTAGTGATTTGGCCTCTTTTCTGTTCCTTTGTTTGGCTTTGGAGCAAAGTCTCTCACAGGGTCCCAGTGAAAAGTCTGGAGGGTGATGTCATAGTGTAGCTGAGCAGTGGGTTACAGTGTCCTTTGGGAACTGAGGCAGCACTGTGGAGAGGTGAAGGTGGAGTATAGAAGTGTAGAGGGGGTGAGTAGTGAGGGGGAGAGGGGTGGAGGAGGTGGGGAGATAGAGGAGAGGGGGTGGAGAGGGTGGAGAGGATGAGGGGAGGAGGGGGTGGGGAGAGAGAAGAGAGGGTGGAGAGGTTGAGGAGAGAGGGGAGGAGGGGTAGGGAGAGAGGAGAGGGTGGTTGGAGAGACAGAGGAGTAGGATAGTCTGTTTGAAAGTAGGAGAAAGTAAAAAGTTATTTAAATTCCTCAAAGTCAGTACATTCTAACGTTATCTATCACCCCTGCAACTCTTCACCAGGTCGTCTCTGTAAGTGAAAAATAGTTTTCACTCCATCTACCTGGTAAAATGAAGGTTAAATCGGATTTTTAAAAAGTATTGTCGTAATGACTCTAGTTCCAGATGTGTCAATACGTCTGTGTTGATCTGAACAGGCAGAAGGAACATAGAGCCCTCCAGTGGATGATATCAGCATTACATTAAGCTGCCACTTATAAGTCATTCAGAAATGGCCCCACCAACCTAACTACACACTGGAAAGCTATTTTAACCTCTTTGATAACCAATGTAATGGCCTTTACCCCAGAGGAGACTTGAGACTTGACTATCACTGACCATATCTATTGTTCCAATTATACCCCAGAGATAACGAGTGCTGCCAGCATGTTGTTAGCTGTTATTCTAAAATAAAGTGAGTGTGTATCTGTACTGATTTCAGCTCGGACAAAGTGAGGCACTTGATAGAGGAAATTTACTAAAGTGTCTTTACTGTGATCCTGGTCCGATCCTTCTTATAATGATGATGATGATCCAATCGTGATGGTCTGTTTCTTCTTATTTTCCCATAGCAATATGAGAACTGGCGTCCCAACCAGCCAGACAGTTTCTTCTCATCTGGAGAGGACTGTGTGGTGATGATCTGGCACGAGGACGGCCAGTGGAATGACGTGCCTTGCAACTACCATCTCACCTTCACTTGCAAGAAAGGCACAGGTAAGACAGAAATACAATTTAAAAATGCCAAAAAAGTACTTTAATGTTAGCCATAATTGTCCCATAATAATTGTCCCCCCTAGATATCCTAAGATGGATGCACTAACTTTAAGTCTCTCTGGACAGGAGCGTCTGCTAAATGACTGAAATGTTGAGAGCTATTTCAATCCACTGACAGTGTACATTTATCTATCTATCTATCTATCTATTAATCTATCATTCATTCATTCATTCATTCATTCATTCTTCCACCCACCCATTCATCCATCCATCCATTAATTCATTTGTTTATCCATCCATCCATTCAGCCATTCATTCTCCCATCAACCCTTGTGTGTTCTTCCCAGTGGCCTGTAACCAGCCCCCTCTGGTACAGAACACTCGTACCTTCGGCAGAAAGAGGTCACGCTATGAGATCAACGCACTAGTGAGGTACCAGTGTAGGGACGGTTTCATCCAGAGGCACGTGCCAACCATCCGTTGCCGTGAAGACGGCCGATGGGACATCCCCAAAATCGCCTGCATGAGTCGTGAGTACAGTAGATCGATTGATTGATTAATTCTAGTGAGGATCTCTCCACATTTTCTGACCAAGTGCTATTGTTTCTTCCCCAGCATCAAACTTCCAGAGGGCCTTTGCGAGGAGGCAGAGTTACAGCCTGTTCAGTAGCAACAAATATAAGCGGCGGTCTGACGAGGCGGCGGCCCGACATCATCCTCACCATCGAGGAAGGAGAGAGCGGAGAGGCAGAAGACAAGCAGAATACAATGATCGCCATGGTTACGCTAGGTTACGTTTACTCAGAACTAGCAGAGCCTAAACCATAGGAACGCAGGACTGTTAGTTATGTGGATATATATATATTTTTTAATCGAATTAAAACATTTTAAGAACTTTAAAGAATGAAAGGACAAAAAGAAGAAACCCAAAGGATATTTACAATTTTTCTTGCAATTTTGATGGTGGAATCTTGGAATGATGTGATTTTAAAGAATATTCTTATAAAGGGACACTATTTTATAACAAAGCCAAAGTGGATACCTTCAGTTGGCTACTGGGAAAGTGTGCTGGAGATGTACTTTGGACCAAATAATGCATTCATCCGCAACTATACGATTTTCTCCATTTTATACAGACAGGAGAGCGTTCAACTCTTACATTGGGAAAAAGATACCGGCAAATTCCAGCTTTTGTGAAATTATAGCGCTTATGTTATGCAAAAGAATACAATTAATTTACAAATCATCTGTGCTACTCAGGCACTGACAATCAAATGAATCCACAGTACACAATCCATCTCTCTCTTCTCTACATTATTCCGGGAATGACATTTCAAAGAAAGAGGTTCTATACTTGTGTTTGTCTTGTTGTTACACATGATTACTGTATGCAATTTATACAGAGTTTTTCATCCAATACCACGCTTGGGACTATCCGATGACACACGTCACTGACCAGCCAGATTTCAGATGACAGAAAGAAAAACTGAAACATGGCGAAGGCCCATCCAATCAGAATTTAGATAGTCCTTTTATCACTAGCTCTTTGTCATCAGCTGCGGTCTTCATCCCGTCTCATCCATAGATATATAAAGAATATATGATGCGATGATGATGGGTTAATATTTGTGCACATCCATTTAACACTTTTGCTTTCTATTGTATGTTGAGAAACTAGAGAGGAGATTTCTAAGTATTATTTGACTGAGGGCCAAATGAGTGTCTCCTCCTAAGCCCTAAAGGCCTTATAGATTGAAGTGAAGCCATCGACCTGTAAATTATTTGACTGTGTTGAATGAAACTATAGAAGGGAAAGGAGGGTTATGGAATGTATGTTTTCTAGACAATATAACCTGGAATTCCTTGCTACGTTTACAACAAATGCGAGGTATTTTAATGTTACTAAAACAATGTTATAAAAATCCTTTAAAAAATTAGCTTTGCTTCTGTTCTGCCCGAGGGGGTAACTTTTCTGTTTCCTGACACTGTAGGCGACTCAAGCTCTTCGCTTCCATGTGCTGTTTTCTTAGGTCAATGTAAAACTACTATTGAGAGAATGTACTTAGTGAAACACTTCGAAAGACTTGAACCAACACCTTTTTTAACAAAAGATAAAATAAATTATTTGTTTCAAGCTGCTCTTCTTGCTACGTAATTGTTTTGTAAGTGAAATGTTCTGACGATGCAATCACTTGGTCTTACTTGTCTCAATACTAGAATGTATTTACATGCTTTGGAGGAGACAGCTAACATCGCAGTATCTGAGTCAATGTGATGAAGATATTCCTTTATTACACACTACGCTAGATAGGCCTTATAGTATGACATTTAGGGGTCAACAATGGACCAAAGAGTAGGGCTTCAGTCAGCTGAAATTGCAGTGTTTCTGTCACAAAACACTTTGTACAGATTTAGTGTTGCACAATTGATGACGGTCATCCAGCAGTTGTTGTTTGTCTTTTTTTATTTGTGTTTTAGCATCAAAGTGCACATAATAACATTTACAGTATAACTTTTTTTTTTACAATGTGAAAGTCTGGGATGTTCGAGAAATACATTTCTAAATGAAACAAAACTGTTTACCTGCTCTCAGTCACCAAATAAATAAAATAAAAAGTTTGCCAATTTTACTCACGTCTCCTTTTTGTATTAACAGTCTGGGGCAGGCTAGGTTTCAAACCATGTTACAATCCATGATTTAACGTTCAACAGTAAGCTTTGACTTTTACTGTGATCGTGGTGGTCAACAGGACTTCACTTTGTTAGTAGTACAGTCCTACTACCAGCAGGTAGCGCTGTTCAACATTGAACTAGTTGCAAGACATGCCATTTACTGCTCAAAGCTTTGTCTACAGAAACAGTTGCTGTCAATGAACTGGGATGGCTACTTTCACTTGAAAATCTTGAGTAACTCCTGAACATTTGTTCCTTGCGACAATGCAACATGTATGCAGGAGGTGTCCTATTGCTGCCTGAATGTTTGAATTAAAATAGATATGAAAGTGTGAGAGATATGAGAAAAGAAATGTATTGAATTAGAGAAAATATGATGGCTACCAAAGCAAGACTCCATATTGTTGTACAGTTCACATTGTAACACAACCCTCTCACAAGTCATTACCTTTAAGGTATTCTTCTGCTTTCCATACCATTATCATCTGCACACAAATCCCTGATGGGTTGGAGCCATGCACAGCACGCTATTACAGTTCACCAGCGCTTTTGTGCACACATCCTCGCAGGGAGAAACATTACATGTGAATCTGTAAAGTGTATTACACTTATTCCACAAGCCCCTCTACTGACATACATTCAGGGAGAGGTCATTGGTAGACTGAGTTTGAATTATGGTCAGCATATGGAACAGAGAGATGAGAAATTGCCACTCATGTCCAAATGAATGACATTGATGAAAGAGTAGTGTTCATACATCATACACTTTGTTTCATTAACGTGGTAAATTGTTCCTCTTAGCTCCGGAGCGCTGGTCTGTGCTGTGAGACACAGAGAAAACAGGCTGATGCTCAAACCTTGGCCAGTGACCTGAGGTCAAAGACAGTACAGAACAGAGGATATATCACCGCCCTGTCTCCACAGCATACAATGTTCACTTTTAGGGGACAAAGGTGACCATACTCAATTCCTTTAACATATGAGGTCAGAAGCATATGTCTTTTCAGGTACTGAGCAGGAAATATCAGTGAGGCTCAAAAAGTTGGTATGGGTTGGAGCCTTCAATGTTTTGTTGGAGCATCTGCGTGTGGGGGCTTTACTTTTCTACCTATGCAATGCCTTAAAAATAATTCAGTACAAATAATGGTTTAAAATAGGGGGGCCAGTGCCCCCTTCAGTTCCACTGAACATCATGCCATTGGTCCCCAGTGCCTGCTTATTGAGAAGCTCTGTCTACACAGGAATCATCAACTACAGTAGATTCAGTCGCAGGCCAGAACATATTAACAAATAATTTGTAGACTGACCAAATTGACCGCAAGAAGCTCAAACGTTTGCCCAAAATATAATCATTCCAAATGTGATTTCCTGGTGTTTGTACAGTATTTTATGTCCAACAATAAAAAATTAAACCATCTAAAAAATAATGTAAAAAATAGTCCTAAAAAAAACATATCAATCCTCAGAAAACTTGGAGGTCCAAATAAAACCATCCACAGACCTCCAGTTGGGAAGCCCTGCTCTACGATGATGCAATGGTGTGAAACACCATTACCAATTCACCATTATTACATACAATAACAGTGAGTAGATGAATGCAATCTTTGTATTGATTGAGGTTTGTGCACAGTTCTTATTGTGAACATTGCTGCTCTAGCTGTCATTAGCATTACAGGCCTCTGGTTGGATGTCCCACGGAGAGAAACCCTTCAATCTTCCTCATGAAACAGACATCCCGTTAATAAGCTCAGGAAAAGAGCACTCTCTCGGCTGGTTTCTCTGGGATATTGGAGTCTTTCTTCCCTCTTTAGAAAAAAAGAGAAACATTTTGAAAAGGAAATGTGCGCTGGATTATCCTGATAGTCTCAGGGTCTGTTTCAGTCTAATGCTCCATGTCCATCGTTTATTCATTACTTTGGCACTTCCTCAGCCATGTAACATAATCTGGATATCAGTAACAAGCATGAAACATGGAGAGGATTTAGCCCTGACGCACACACACACATGAATGCGCAAGCGCATGCACGCACATGCACACATACGCACAGACATTTAACAAGCCCCCACGTTGTCTGTATACTCATGACTGCTTTGCTTTGTATAATAAAACAGCATTGCTCTTCACCTCTCCGCCATTGTTTTTTGTGGCTTTAGTGATATTCCCTGCCATCTTCCTGGCGTGTGCAGCAGTGTATTTTGAAGTAGTCTTGAAGGAGTCTCTAACACAACCTTTGGAAGTGGCATGTCAATGGGTTCTTGGGCTAGTCAAACAACACCCTTACATTTGTCTGGCGTTTCCTTCTGCTAACACAGTAAATGTCTCCCCGCTGAAATATACCACAAATAGAACCACTTGGAGAGACAGCCCCCTCTAATCTACTTGGTTGGCTAGGCAACACTTAGCATACCAAAGCAAAGGAGGTAGAAGTTGTCTGTCCTGCTGCTCTCTCACTTCTTAAATAATAGTCAGTTGAAGCACAGCTGGCAGCTCTCCCATGGAGAAGTATCAACAGCTGGCCGATCTCCCAAGGAGAAGTACTGTATTAACAGCTGTCAGGTCTCCCATAGAGAAGTATAAACAGCCGGTAGGTCTTCTTTAGACAAGAATAAACAGCCAGGGAAGATTAAGGGGAAATACACTTATTTTCTATATATCAAATCAAATGTTATTTGCCACATGCTTAAACAACAGGTGTAGACTAACAATGAAATGCTTAGTAACAGGCCCTTCCCAACAATGCAGAGAGAATATATAGAACTAACAGAAAATAGAAACATAATAAATACATAATGAGTAACAATAACGTGGCTTTATACACTGGGTACCAGTACTGAATTGATGTGAGTCAACAGGATAGACAATAAACCGTAACAGCAGCATATGTGATGAGTCAAAAGAGCTGGTGCAAAAAAGGATCCATGCAGATTTGTCCAGGAAGCTATTGGTTAACTATTTAACAGTCTTATAGCTTGGGGGTAGAAGCTGTTTAGGGTCCTGTTGGTTCCAAACTTGGTGCATCGGTACCGCTTGCCGTGTGGTAGCAGAGAGAACAGTCTATGACTTGGATGGCTGGAGTCTTTGACAATTTTTAGGGCCTTCCTCTGACACCGACCGGTATAGAGGTCCTGGATGGCAGGGAGCTCGTATGGACTACCCTCTGTAGCGCCTAGCGGTTGAATGCCAAGCAGTTGCCATACAAAACGGTGATGCAGCCAGTAAAGAGGTTCTCAATGGTGCAGCTGTAGAATTTTTTGAAGATCTGAGGACCCAAGTCAAATCTTTTCAGCTTTCTGAGTGGGGAGCGGCGTTGTCGTGCCCTCTTTACGACTGTGTTGGTGTGTGTGGACCATGATAATTCCTTAGTTATGTGGACTCCGAGGAACTTGAATCTCTCGACCTGCTCCACTGCAGCCCCGTCGACATGGATGGGGGTGTGCTCGGCCCTCCATTCCCTGTAGTTCACGATCAGCTCATTTGTCTTGCTGACGTTGAGGGAGTGGTTGTGGCCCTGGCACCACACTGCCAGGTCTCTGACCTCCTCCCTGTAGGTTGTCTCATCGACTTTGGGGATCAGGCCTATCAACGTCATGTCATCTGCAAACTTAATGACGGCGTTGGAGTCGTGAGCTGCCACACAGTCATGGGTGAACAGGGAATAAAACTTGGAGGTCCAAATAAAATCATCCACAGACCTCCAGTTGGGAAGCCCTGCTCTACGATGATGCAATGGTGTGAAACACCATTACCAATTCACCATTATTACATACAATAACAGTGAGTAGATGAATGCAATCTTTGTATTGATTGAGGTTTGTGTACAGTTCTTATTGTGAACATTGCTGCTCTAGCTGTCATTAGCATTACAGGCCTCTGGCTGGATGTCCCACGGAGAGAAACCCTTCAATCTTCCTCATGAAACAGACATCCCGTTAATAAGCTCAGGAAAAGAGCACTCTCTCGGCTGGTTTCTCTGGGATATCGGAGTCTTTCTTCCCTCTTTAGAAAAAAAGAGAAACATTTTGAAAAGGAAATGTGCGCTGGATTATCCTGATAGTCTCAGGGTCTGTTTCAGTCTAATGCTCCATGTCCATCGTTTATTCATTACTTTGGCATTTCCTCAGCCATGTAACATCATCTGGATATCAGTAACAAGCATGAAACATGGAGAGGATTTAGCCCTGACGCACACACACACATGAATGCGCGAGTACAGGAAGGGACTAAGCATGCACCCCTGAGGGGCACCCTAGTGTTTGATACACATGCAATATTAAAGCCTTATGCAGGCAATCTACTTTCAATATAAAACACCATTGTACACAGAACATGGAGACAGGAGAGTGCCCTTCATTTGCCAACTCCTTTGCTCCTTCCAGCAGCTTTCTACTGCACCAATGTCAACCTCGGCATTTATAGAAAGTAGAAACATAATCCATGTATGTTGGTCCAGATCCAACGACAACAGAAATACACAGAACTACCATTAAATGGAGGGGAAAAAGTCAGTGTCAAAAGTTTATTACCAAGTCTTTATTTTCAGTTTGGTCTTATGTTCAAAATGGTAAGTGGCATTAGAAAACAAAAAACACCTCCACCAAGGGATGTGTGCATACAAAGGTAACACAAATGTGAAAAACACCAATTATGTGTATCATGCTTTAGAAAAGTCTGTTTCTTTTTTATGTGACTGCAGTTAGTAAACCAGGTTCAATCAAATAACCACATGCTACTGTGTCAATGCCATCTAGGAGAGTGAGAGAAAGGTAAGCCTAAATGCAACACAAAAAGAAAATAAAGATCACCTCCTTCATTTGTATATTCAGTTTTACTGACCAATATTGTCTCCACTAGGCCAGTGGTTATGGCTATAGTCAACACACATCTCAGTTGTCAACCTCCTGCTTATCCAATGGGTCCATTTTAGTGTTGTAATGCTGAGGGAACACTAAAACATTTAACATAATATGGAGACATAGAAGTCACGTGGTATTTCTAATCACTCTCTTTATTTACCACTTTATATGCACTGCATATACAATTATTCTGGTTACTGCCCTTGGATATTATCATTCCAGAATTAACTTCAGAAGAGACTAACATCAAGTCTGAGTTAAAATTGGTAGCAAATACTTTGTGATTTTTTGGACTGGACTGGACTGGACCAACTTCTTCGAGTCAGGATTTAAGTCAGACCCTGCGTTTCATTGATTTGAAGACAAAAACTGTTCAACATTGTTTACATTTTTTTTTTCCAATTGGAAACTCTCAAAGTGGATGCCTCTTATGTGATGCCGTACAATCAACACTATAGTACGTTGAGATTTTTCCTTCACTGAAATTTAGCTGACATTATACCTAGGAATTGTAGCGATTTCAATCTGAGAATTTTGTCCAATATAATACTGTACACTAAGTAAGGTTTGGGTGAGGGGCAAGTGTGGGGAGTACATATTAAGATTCTCTCAAAAGAGTTACAAAAAAACTCTTAAAAACAATTTGACAAAGCAATATGCCACACATAGTGACATAAAAAGAACATTAGAAAAAGGCAATACAAACACTCTGTAAAGAATAACAAAACGGGTTATATTAGTTACAATAATTGCTCAGTATGACTTATGATTATCTATTGATCTAAACTATCTATGAAGAGGAGTGACAGTCCGGGACACATACATTCATGCTATGCTTTAAACAAAAATGTTAAGTTCATAAAGTTGAAAAGCACCCCGGAGGTTTCTTAGTAAGAGGGGGAAGTATTTAGATGTTGAGGAGAGACATGCATTATTAAAGTAACACTTGCAAAGTGGAGGGACAAGGGTCTATGAGTTAGCAGACAAACTTTTCTGAAACTTTTAAAAACTTTGGAACAATACACTCTTAGATAAAAAGGTGCTATCTAGAACCTAAAATGGTTCTTCAGCTGTCCCATAGGAGAACACTTTGAAGAAAATTTTTGGTTCCAGGAAGAACCCTATTGGGTTCCACGTAGAACCCTTTCCCCATAGAGTTCTACATTGAACACAAAATAGTTCTACCAAGAACTAAAAATGGTTCTACCTGGAACCAAAAAAGGGTTCTCCTATGGGGACAGCCAAAGAACCCTTTTGGAACCATTTTTTTCTATGGGTGTGGTTTACCGTTTCAGGACATACAGGAAAGTTAGCTTGCTGACTTGAATCTCCTTTGTCAAATGTTAGATGAAGATTCACTTGAGATGAGGATTAAAATTTGATTTTGTTGTTGTTGTTGTTTTTGTTTTTTGTCTGTCGTAGTTTGTGGTAGCATTACTGTGCAAGTGTTACTGAAAACAGAACTTCCATAGTCAAACTGTGGTTATTATGTTAATGAAATGTAGTCCCTAAATTGCTTGATATGCATGTTAGTTAGACCTGATGCATTTTGTCACAGACAATTTTTTTCATTTTTTTAAACTTCAAAAGCATTCCCTGGCCAAATAGAGCATAAACGCTCCAATCATTATTTCTTCACACACTCAATTTGTGGAGGACAAAACAAACGAGGATGATGTAACTCATCCAGGCCTTGTCTCTGTCACAATTTCAATCATGGTGCTGTGTTATTACATGACGAGGAATAACTCTTGTTTCAGCTTACAAAATATATTTAGGTCATTGCAGTATGAAAATTTGTTTTTACAATATTCATAGTTTGTAAGAATAAAAAAAATGAGCACAGTTTTGGTAAGGTAATGAGCTCATGCTAGTTCATGCGAATTAATTCCCGACATGTATTGGTGTTATTGGTGTTGTTGTCATTATTCTTCTTTGGTGGTGAAGTTGGTTTTGTGCACAGGGCTAAGTCCTGGCATTCCCTCTTCACTGCTGGCCCTTGAAGCAGTAGACACCAAAGAGCTTTTGCTTCTTGTCAGGGAATCCCACAAAGCGCACGGCCGCCTCTGTTGGGCTGCAGTTCCTGCGGGGTCTGGAGATGGGGTAGCGGACGCTGCCGTCAGCCAGCCAGCCAGAGTCGCAGCGGTCATAACCGTTCAGCTTCCAGGCAGCGTACATCTGGGCCACATTGGCGATCTCAGCCCCGTCATCCTGGCACGCCTGAACAGCCTCTGTGAAGGTCAGCTTGTCGGGTTGCACCAGCCAGTAGAGACGACCTGAGGTCGGCCAAAAGTCAACAGAGGATTTGGGTTGGGGGTATTCTGCCTCACTTTACAAAAATGTATATTAGCTATGTTGATGAACTCTGCCCTACTGCAATGTATGTCCATCTATTTCTGCTACTTGAATAATTGTGTCTCAATGATACATAACACACTGCATTTTTAATGATCAACAGGAAAACAACCACACAAAGGAAACACAGACTCACCCTTGAGGCCAGAGGTGAAGCAGAAGACATCATAGTGGCTCTTGGACTTTTCACGCTGGCCGTAGTTCCTCAGGCCTGCCCTGGCATTGGCACCTCCACAGGGCCCTCTAGGTTTGGTGACGGGGTACTGCACGGACCCGTCGTTCAGCCAGCCGGCATTGCACCAGTCCATGCCACTCCTCCAGGCCTCGTAGAGCTGGTCGAAGGAGGCCACCACAGAGTCCTGGTCCAAGCAAGCCTGCTCGGCATCGTGGAAGTTGAGGTTGTATCGGCCCAGCCGTGGGGAGTAAGGGAACACCACACCTGGGAATGAGAAAGGAGCTGGGGTTAAGTGAAAATGCTCTCGAAGCCGGTGTTTGGAGGATATATTGACAAGGGGGTTGTTTCGCTGAGGGCCCGGCAAACTGTGCCAACATATCCATCAAACAACTGGCTTCGAGGGCATTATCACGTGTATACAACAGGTTAACAACATATTCAAATAATTATTGATAAAAAAAATATTTTCATTAATTTATTTTTGTTCTTAATCTATGGACGTGACCCAGTCGTTCTAAATGTTCCGTTGTCATGATGGCTGTTAACGTTCTTATCCCTTGCTTGCCAGCTAGCCAATTTCGGCTAACACAGTCATGACAAACAGTGCAGCCAGAAAACAAGCAAAGTAGCTGCATTTGTGTTTGTTAAGCTGTTTTCTAGTGATTTTTTGGGGAATGTATCCATAACAATGAGCTAATGATGCACGATATCGCCTGGCATAGAACATTTGCTTTCTCGCCGGAAGCGCTAGCCAACTACACAGCAAACACAATCACTTCAAACTGAAACTGAAATGACAGCAAACTAGCTGCGTTTCGTATTTTCATATTGACAATTCTTTGTTTATATCCATAAAAATAATGCTGATTCATGATTTCAACTGGCTGAAAAAAGCTGCCAGCCTGTCTGTCTCGTCCAGATTTTAGGATTGAAACAACGTTTCAAAATTTGGAGAGAGACAGACAGTAAGGTTTATACAAATCTTCGCTGTTGAAAACCAAATGCTAGTCTAAAAGAAATGGGAGATAATGTCTAAATGCCTTTTAGAGTGGAGATTAACTTCATAAATTGCCTGGCTGGTCTGATGAAACAGTAGATTGCGCAGTCAGATGGAACAGTAAATAGGCATTTTAACGTCACAGCTTTAGCCGGGCGGTATCTTGACGAATAGACACTGGTTGGAACGCGGATTTAACCAATCAGCATCCAGGATTAGATCCCCCATTGTATAATATAAGATTAATTGTTCTCTTTTAACAAGGTGGAAAATATTTTTTTTATCCTTTTTATGACATGTACTATTTTGAATGTATCCTTTAATGTAATCACTACAGTGGATAGAAACCCAGTGCATAGTTACCCATGCTTTATACAGTCGAAGTCGGAAGTTTACATACACCAAATACATTTTGGCCAAACACATTTAAACTCAGTTTTTTACAATTCATGACATTTAATCCCAGTAAAAAGTCCCTGTTTTAGGTCAGTTAGGATCAACACCTTATTTTACGAATGTGAAATGTCAGAATAATAGTAGAGAGAATTATTTATTTCAGCTTTTATTTCTTTCATCACATTCCCAGTGGGTCAGAAGTTTACATACACTCAATTACTATTTGGTAGCATTGCCTTTAAATGGTTTAAATTGGGTCAAATGTTTCGGGTAGCCTTCCACAAGCTTCCCACAATAAGTTGGGTGAATTTTGGTCCATTCCTCCTGACAGAGCTGGTGTAACTGAGTCACGTTTGTAGGCCTCCTTGCTCGCACACACTTTTTCAGTTCTGCCCACACATTTTCTATAGGATTGAGGTCAGGGCTTTGTGATGGCCACTCTAATACCTTAACTTTGTTGTCCTTAAGCCATTTTGCCACAACCTTGGAAGTATGCTTGGGGTCATTGTCCACTTGGAAGACCCATTTGCGACCAAGCTTTAACTTCCTGACTGATGTCTTGAGATGTTGCTTCAATATATCCACATAATTTACCTTGCCATCTATTTTGTGAAGGGCACCAGTCCCTCCTGCAGCAAAGCACCCCAAAACATGATGCTGCCATCCCCATGCTTCACGATTAGGATGGTGTTCTTCAGCTTGCAATCCTCCCCCTTTTTCCTCCAAACATAACGATATTATGGCCAAACAGTTCTATTTTTTTTTTCATCAGACCAGAGGTAATTTCTCTAAAAAGTACAATATTTTTCCCCATGTCCAGTTGCAAACCGTAGTCTGGCTTTTTTTATGGTGGTTTTGAAGCAGTGGCTTCTTCCTTGCCGAGCGGTAAGCACTAATTTTACAGTGGATACAGATACTGTTTCCTCCAGCGTCATCACAAGGTCCTTTGCTGTTGTTTTGGGATTGATTCGCTATTTTCGCAACAAAGTACGTTCATCTCTAGGAGATAGAACGTGTCTCCTTCCTGAGCGGTTTGAAGGCTGTATGAAGGTCCCATGGTGTTTATACTTGTGTACTATTGTTTGTACAGATTAATTTGTACCTTCAGGCATTTGGAAATTGCTCCCAAGGATGAACCAGACTTGTGGAGGTCTCCATTTTTTTTCTGAGGTCTTGGCGGATTTCTTTTGATTTTCCCATGATGTCAAGCAAAGATGCACTGAGTTTGAAAGTAGGCCTTGAAGTACAGCCACAGGTACACCTCCAATTGACTCAAATTTGGTTGATTAGCCTATCAGAATTGTCTAAAGCCATGACATCATTTTCTTGAATTTTCCAAGCTGTTTAAAGGCACAGTCATCTTAGTGTGTGTAAACTTCTGACCCACTGGAATTGTGATACAGTGAAATAAGTGAAATAATCTGTCTGTAAACAATTGCTGGAACAATTACTCGTGTCATGCACAAAGTAGATGTCCTAACCGACTTGCCAAAACTATAGTTTGTTAACAAGAAATTTGTGGAGTGGTTGAAAAACGAGTTTTAATGACTCCAACCTAAGTGTATGTAATCTTCCGACTTCAACTGTACATACAGTAGATGGAAATATACTGTAAACATGCAGATACACATAAAACATCATTACATACTGAGGTGAGGAATATGATTCTAAAGCTGACCATTATTCCTTTTAAACCAGTGGCACCGTGTTTGTAATTCCAGTTTCAGGAAGTGTATGGAACAAAGGATTTTGGATTTATGTTTAACACACTCCTCCTACTGTTGGTTTACAGACCCAGACATCCAGTGGGATGAAGAATGTGTGTGGTCCTGGGTCTAGACCGGACCAGTCATGAGGGAATGGGGGTTTCTGACATACGATCTGATAGTATATGTTAGTGAGTGTAAGCCATTACCGTTCTTGGTCGTTCGGCTCCTGGTGAGTGTTAAAAGAGCAGCCGTCTCCAGAGAGACAGAGAATCTCCAGACTTTCGCTAACTATCTAACTTCGTGGCTGTCTGCCCCTCAGCAGGGAAGGGAGATTCATCTCATGCAAGCTAGGTGTGATTTGATCTCCCTGTGGCTTGAGATATTTCCTGCAATGCAGGAAATCTAAAACGTGTAGTGTATTTGAGGTTTAAAAGGCCTCAGAAGTTTGTAATTTTTTCTTTGAAATTTCAGACTTGATATACCCTTACGAAAAATGTGTCAACTCCTACAAAAATGTATATTAATTATAATCCACATAATAATTCACATTTCCTGTTGCTGCAGGATTATTTTCCTGCTGTAGCAAACTGGCTCACATTAAGATCTATGTATGTAAGTATGTTAGGCCAAAACAACCTGAATGCACTATAATACAAAGTACAAATGGAACTTCTGGTGTCAATCATTGGGTGGTTCAGTTATGTAATTAACAGCTGTAAAACAGCACCTTGAGTGTGATGGTTTTTTAATGGAAGTAAGTCCTTTGACTCAGACTTTGCTGGTCCACTCCTCTATTGTCCTGTTAAATATTTTATTTGTCCGGCCTTCACCCAAATGTAATCCCTTATAAATGTGAAAATCCTGCGGGGAAGGTGGTTATCATCAGGCTTTAGTGATTGTTGACATGTTCTTGGAGAGCACAGAATTTGACCTCAACATCACTTCTTCAGCCTTCATTAATGTTCTTTGTGTCAGAGATGTAAGAGGAAGAGAGACATTCCACTCCCTCATTTTATCTGGTTCATGTACAGTCAATGAACTAAGTAGACCAGACCCCGATGCTATTGTATTGATGCCTAAGGGAGAGCCACCCCTTAATTTCTTTCAATCGTAAACGGCCTGAGTAAGACATCTGCATTTAACCTCCATCTTTGCTTTGTGTCACTGCTACTGTAGCTAACAGAGAGGGTGACATTTGACCACTGCCTGTTTATCCCAAGATAAATCAACCACTACTCTCTTTACCCTTTGGGAATGGTTAAGAAATGATTAGGAGCCGATAAAGCAAGAACCATCCCTGTAAGACAGTAGATTATCCTGGCATTGCTATATCAGCATCTGTAGTTACATCTGTTACGAAACCCTGCATCCCATCGCAGCCTAAGTACCCGAGTGCTGGATTGTCATATGCGCACAGCCGCAAACAGAATAACATTTTGATTTGATTACCGGTACTTTGAAGAAAAATCACAATCAACATTAAGGCTTTTTATTGGACTATTTTGTTCCAATGTTAACAATGGCTAGTTGTACCAGCATGTTTTCATTATGGCTGGCGAACTAGCTTCTCTCTGTTAAAGATCCTTTTTCTTACCCAAGACCCAAATCTGCTCAGGCGTTCTTGGCGGTCTTGGACCAAATAGGAACGAGGACCATATAATAGTATTGAATGCATTTAGGCTGACTCACTTTTACCGATAGATAATTTGCCAAGTGGTTGTATTTGTGCCACATATTAAAAGGAAGAACAGGACTCATTTCATCATTATACAAATGGTATAAGTAATGAGGATGTCTGGATAGATGTGGAGTGGTATTAGTTCAGTTGGAAAATGTGTTTTAGTTTACTGCAGTGTTAGACTGCGTGAATGTATTCAGCACAAGATCTGAATAAATGAACAAAAGATGTCAGCTCTTTCGTCTTTTGTCTCTCTGCAAAGAAATCAATAATGTGGTGGTAAGGTGTTGAAAATAAGGGAACAGACAGTCCGTGAAAGAGATTTATTGGCTCTGGTCTTTAAACCATTCATTTCCACCAGACAGTAGTTCATGGGTAGGACTAGGGCGGCTTGGGTCAGTAACCGAAAGGCCGCTGGTTCAAATCCCAGAGCCGACTAGGTAAAAAAAAATAATTGGCCGATGTGCCCTTGTGCAAGGCACTTAACACTAATTGCTCCTGTAAGTCACTCTTGATAAGAGTGTCTGCTAAAATGCAAAATACTTTTTCCCCCTGCAGGTCAGGCTACTTGGTCTTGAAAAACTCCTCTCTATTTACGGTGTAAAGTATAACCACAACATAAAGACAAAAAAGACAAGATAAAATGGTGGGGGGTGATGAGGAAATGTGGGATGATGTGATGAGATGATGCCCATCGCAGAGCTGGGGGCAGAAGTAAAGAGAGAAGGATTTACCATCGCTGTAGCCTACACTACCTTGCACCTCCAAGGTAACCTCATGGATGACATCATCAATGCCATCAATGACCTCACAACGGAACTTTCCCACGTCATCTAGGGACACGTCGCTAAGGACCAGCGAGGCGTCGTCATCGTCGGCTTCCTGCAGGTGGACGCGACCCTGGAAGCTGTCGTAGCTCTTTTTGTGGAAGCCCATGGACACTAGCACATCCTCCTCCAGAGACTCGTCTGCAGACAGCTTGGTCCACTTGATTCTCATGCCCATGCTGCCGAAGGACATCCCATGCTGGCGGTGGAGCCGGCATGGTAGAGTGACGTTGGAGCCACGGCTGGCAAACACCCGGTTCTGATCACCTAGTTCAGTCTCTGTGAAAGACAAGAGAAGATGTAGAGTGTGTTAGGATTCAATAAGGCATAAGGACAACAGGGTAGAATACTGAACAATGTATTCATTACTGGTGTCAGTTCAGAAAGGACCGCTTCCAAAAAGCAGACTGACATGTCTGGTAATGTTTTGATTGAGTAATGGGTTTATGCATATGTATTAATGATTGACGTTCGAGGACATTCAAGTGTACCAGAATAAAGATGGCCCACAAGAATTGTGGCTTTGCATGTGGTTGGTTGGCAAGCAAAAAAGTATTAAAGGATCTCTGAAAAATGCACCTCTCTACATTGCCTATAAACCACTTTTTAAAACCCATAATGACTGTGGCTTGGAGTTGAACAATGTTAATATAGCTATGGGAACTTCAGACTGTTTGTCTCAAAACCTCTTTCCCATTGTGGCATGGCTCTGTCCCTTGCTATAATTTGCAGAGCAATATTCCATGTTCCTGGCACTAGTGGTTGAGTAGGGGAATGGGGGGCAGTTTAAATGGTCTTTACAGTATAAGCTTATCTGTACAGTGTCTTGTGGTAGGGGTGTACCAGCGTGAAACTGACTGTCACCAAAGATTCCTTAGCACAATCTGGGGCGTGCAGTAGGTAACATTTTGCTTGTTACACAATTGGGTCACACTATATACTGTAGGCTTATTATTTGAATAATTTATGGTGTTTCTGTGTTATAAAACATATGCACAGAAACACACACACACACACACACACACACACACACACACACACACACACGCACACACACACACACACACACACACACACACACACACACACACACCTTTCTGTTGGATCCAGTAAGCTCTATCATCAAAGTGGGCCTCTAGTCCTGACTAGATTCCACTTTGGGGCACCAGCCAGTCTCCCGCCTCTGGAGCAAATCACCAGCCACTGGCTTTCACCAAACTGTATACCATCTGCTGCTCTGGCTTTCACCAAACTGTATACCACCTGCTGCTCTGGCTTTCACCAAACTGTATACCACTGCCAGCTCTGGCTTTCACCAATCTGTATAACACCATCAGCCAGCTCGTCATCAAGCTCGAGACCCTGGGTCTCGACCCAGCCCTGTGCAACTGGTTACTGGACTTCCTGACGGGCCGCCCCCAGGTGGTGAGGGTAGGCAACAACATCTCCACCCCGCTGATCCTCAACACTGGGGCCCCACAAGGGTGTGTTCTGAGCCCTCTCCTGTACTCCCTGTTCACCCACGACTGCGTGGCCACGCACGCCTCCAACTCAATCATCAAGTTTGCGGACGACACAACAGTGGTAGGCTTGATTACCAACAATGACGAGACGGCCTACAGGGAGGAGGTGAGGGCCCTCGGAGTGTGGTGTCAGGAAAATAACCTCACACTCAACGTCAACAAAACTAAGGAGATGATTGTGGACTTCAGGAAACAGCAGAGGGAACACCCCCCTATCCACATCGATGGAACAGTAGTGGAGAGGGTAGTAAGTTTTAAGTTCCTCGGCATACACATCACAGACAAACTGAATTGGTCCACCCACACAGACAGCATCGTGAAGAAGGCGCAGCAGCGCCTCTTCAACCTCAGGAGGGTTGAAGCACTCCCAAACTTCTACAGATGCAAAATCGAGAGCATCCTGGCGGGCTGTATCACCGCCTGGTACGGCAACTGCTCCGCCAACAACCGTAAGGCTCTCCAGAGGGTAGTGAGGTCTGCACAACGCATCACCGGGGGCAAACTACCTGCCCTCCAGGACACCTACACCACCCGATGTTACAGGAAGGCCATAAAGATCGTCAAGGACAACAACCACCCGAGCCACTGCCAGTTCACCCCGCTATCATTCAGAAGGCGAGGTCAGTACAGGTGCATCAAAGCTGGGACCGAGAGACTGAAAAACAGCTTCTATCTCAAGGCCATCAGACTGTTAAACAGCCACCACTAACATTGAGTGGCTGCTGCCAACACACTGACTCAACTCCAGCCACTTTAATAATGGGAATTGATGGGAAATGATGTCAAATATATCACTAGCCACTTTCAACAATGCTACCTAATATAATGTTTACATACCCTACATTATTCATCTCATATGTATACGTATATACTGTACTCTATATCATCTACTGCATCCCTATGTAATACATGTATCACTAGCCACTTTAACTATGCCACTTTGTTTACATACTCATCTCATATGTATATACTGTACTCGATACCATCTACTGTATCTTGCCTATGCCGCTCTGTACCATCACTCATTCATATATCTTTATGTACATATTCTTTATCCCCCTACACTTGTGTGTATAAGACAGTAGTTTTGGAATTGTTAGTTAGATTACTTGTTGGTTATTACTGCATTGTCGGAACTAGAAGCAAAAGCATTTTGCTACACTCGCATTAACATCTGCTAACCATGTGTATGTGACAAATACAATTTGATTTGATTTGATTTGATTTGAGCTCTGGCAGTTATCAAACTGTATACCACCTGCTGCTCTGGCAGTTGTCAAACTGTATACCACAGCCAGCTCTGGCAAACTGTATAACACCATCAGCTCTGGCAGTTACCAAACTGTATACCACCGCCAGCTCTGGCAGTTACCAAACTGTATACCACCGCCAGCTCTGGCAGTAACCAAACTGTATACCACCGCCAGCTCTGGCAGTTACCAAACTGTATACCACCGCCAGCTCTGGCAGTTACCAAACTGTATACCATCGCCAGCTCTGGCAGTTACCAAACTGTATACCACCGCCAGCTCTGGCAGTAACCAAACTGTATACCACCGCCAGCTCTGGCAGTAACCAAACTGTATACCACCGCCAGCTCTGGCAGTTACCAAACTGTATACCACCGCCAGCTCTGGCAGTTACCAAACTGTATACCACCGCCAGCTCTGGCAGTTACCAAACTGTATACCACCGCCAGCTCTGGCCCCCGAGATTAAATGTTTATCTTTCATCCGGCCCAGGTGACTTATGTAAAAAAAAATGTTGGGCATCCCACCAGGGCAGGAACCAAAGTCTTCCATTCACCAGTTTACAGAAAAAGGTGACAACTATTCCCTCCATCCCTCCCTTCTTCCCGGGCTCCCTCCTAATAAGGCTACCCTTCAGTTCAGAGAGTTAGGTGCTATTAGTCACGCCACCTTTCAGTTCAGAGAGGTAGGTGCCATTATTCATGCCACCCTTCAATTCAGATAGGTAGGTGCAATTAGTCATGCTACCCTTCAGTTCAGAGAAGTAGGTGCTATTAGTCACTCCATGTGAGTTCCCACAATCTCCCTGACCTCTGTTAAGTCTTCATGAGAGTGGTGCTTTGTGGGGATTCCAGCTAGTGGTTGCCTACACACATCTCTCTAAGTGCATGATGGATGCACTTGGTCCATGACCCCCTCACCACTGGTGTAGCCCCAATCAATAAAGCCGTGGCAAGATTCCCAGGAAATACAGCACCCTGGGCCAGACAGAGCAGTCAATGGTCACCACACATCATTCTCTTCTTAAATACACTCGCTAGCCAAAGATAGAGTTGAAGTCTGAAGTTTACATACACCTTAGCCAAATACATTTAAACTCCGTTTTTCAAAGTTTCTGACTTATAATCCTAATAAACATTCCCTGACTTAGGTCAGTTAGGATCAACACTTTATTTTAAGATTGTGAAATGTCAGAATAATAGTAGAGAGAATGATTTATTAGTATTTGGTATCATTGCCTTTAAATCGTTTAACTTGGGTAAAATGTTTCAGGTAGCATTCCACAAGCTTCCAACAATAAGTTGGGTGAATTTTGGCCCATTCCTCCTCACAGAGCTGGTGTAACCGAGTCAGGTTGCTAGGCCTCCTTGCTCGCACATGCTTTTTCAGTATTGCCCACAAATCTTCTATGGGATTGAGGTCAGGGCTTTGTGATGGCCACTCCAATACCTTGACTTTGTTGTCCTTAAGCCATTTTGCCACAAATTTGGAAGTATGCTTGGGGTCATTGTCCATTTGGAAGACCCATTTGAGACCAAGCTTTAACTTCCTTTTGTGAAGTGCACCAGTCCCTCCTGCAGCAAAGCACCCCCACAACATGATGCTGCCACCCCCGTGCTTCACGGTTGGGAGGGTGTTCTTCAGCTTGCAATCCTCAGTTCTACAGTTCTATTTTTCTTTCATCAGACCAGAGGACATTTCTTTAAAAACTATGATCTTCGTCCCCATGTGCAGTTGCAAACTGTAGTCTGGCTTTTTTATGGCGGTTTTGGAGCAGGTGCTTCTTCCTTGCTGAGTGGCCTTTCATGTTATGTCGATATAGGACTCGTTTTACTGTGGATATAGATACTTTTCTACCTGTTTCCTCCCGCATCTTCACAAGGTCCTTTGCTGCTGTTCTGGGATTGGTTTCCACTTTTTGCACCAAAGTATGTTCATCTCTAGGAGACAGAACACGTCTCCTTCCTGAGCGGTATGACAGCTGCGTGGTCCCATGGTGTTTATTCTTGTGTATTATTGTTAGTACAGATGAACATGGTACTTTTAGTCATTTGGAAATTGCTCCCAAGGATGAACTAGACCTTGACTGATTTATTTTGATTTTCCCATGATGTCAAGCAAAGAGGCACTGAGTTTGAAGGTAGGCCTTGAAATACATCCACAGGTACACCTCCAATTGACTCAAATTGCATCTAAACACATGACATCATTTTCTGGAATTTTCCTAGCTGCTTAAAGGCACAGTCAACTTAGTGTATGTAAACATCTGACCCTCTGAAATTGTGATATAAGTAAAATAATCTGTTTGTAAACAATTATTGGAAAAATGACTCGTGTCATGCATTTTGACTTATTCCACATTTTGTTGTGTTACGGCCTGAATTCAAAATATATTAAATATATTTTTTTAAATATATGTTTTTAGACATTTTTGCAAGTGTCTTGAAAAGGAAATACAGAAATATCTCATGTACATCCCTGAGTCAATACTTTGTCAAAGCACCTTTGGCGGCGATTACAGCTTTGAGTCATCTTGGGTATGTCTGTATCTGTTTTGTACATCTGGATTTGGGGATTTCCTCCCATTATTCCTCACAGCTTTTCTCAAGCTCTGTTAAATTAGATGGGGGAGATTTTCAGTGGGATTCAAGTCAACTTTGGCTGGGCCACTCAAGGACTTTCACATTCTTGTTCTGAAGCCTTCCAGCGTTGCTTTGGCTGTATGCTTGGGGTCATTGTCCTGTTGGAACATAAATCTTTGCCCAAGTCTCAGGTAGTTTGCACTCTGAATCAAGTTCTCATCAAGGATTTGCCTGTATTTGGCTCCATTAATTGTTCCTTCTATCCTTACCAGCCTCCCAGTCCCTGCTCCTTAAAAGCATCCCCATATCATGATGTTGCCACCACCATGCTCTACGGTACTGATGGTGTTAGACGGGTGATGAGATGTGTCTGGTTTACTCCAGACATAGCGCTTTTCATTCAGAACTCATTCTCCCATAATGCCCAGATTGGTGAAGTGCTGTAGAGACTGTTGTTCTTATGGTAGGTTCATCTCAGCCAAGGAACCCCCTCTTTTGCCCTCAGAACAGCCTCAATTTGTCGGGTGCATGGACTACAAGGTATCAAAAGCGTTACACAGGGATGCTGGCCCATGTTGACTTCAATACTTCCCACAGTTATGTCAAGTTGTCTGGATGTCCTTTGGGTGGTGGACCATTTTTGATACACACTGGAAACTGTTGAGTGTGAAAAACCCAGCAGCGTTGCAGTTCTTTACACAAACTGGTGTGCTTGGCACCCACTGCCATACATCGTTCAATGGCACTTAAATATTGTTTCTTGCCCATTCACCCTCTCAATGGCACACATACACAACCCATGTCTCGACTGGCTCAAAGCTTAAAAATCCCTCTTTAACCTGCCTCGTCCCCTTCATCTACACTGATTGAAGTGGATTTAACAAGTGACATCATTAAGGGATAATAGCTTTCACCTGGATTCACATGGGTAATCTATGTCATGGTGTCCATAATGTTTTCTACACTTGGTGTATATATATTTTTAAACAGGACATATCTGTTGGCACGTGCCCCTGTGCCCCCTATGGGTATCACACCTCTGCTGACATTGCTTGTTCTGATATTGCTGTAGTGGAGGATGCTGAGGGGAGGACAGCTCATGATAATGGCTGGAATGGAGCAAATGGAATGACATCAGACAGATGGAAACCATGCAAACCATGTGTTTAATGTATTAGCTACCATTCCACTTAGTTCTCCCCAATTAAGGTGCCACCAACATTAACATTCCACCAACCTCGTTCTGATAGGTCTTCATTTCTTGTTCTTTTTGGATTAACTTTTGGATTAGGTGTGTATTGTTATTGTATCGCTAGATATTGCTGCATTGTTGCAGCTAGAAACATAAGCACTTCACTGCACCTGCTATAACATCTGCCAAACTGTGTACACGACCAATAAACTTTGATTTGATGCAAAGCAGACTTTTCACATCCCCTTCCCTTTGAGCAGAATATGTCTGGAGAAATAATCGGCAGCATTTGGTAAAAACTAAGTCCCTTTTTGAGTGATAGATCAAATTATGTCAGTACTAACTGGTGTCCCCAGTGGCATCCTAGCCAGTATCCCTTCCTCCTTCTCCTTCTGTGCCTGACTATCTCCTGGTGCCTCTTTAATTTGCTCTAAATCTCTCTACATCTGTCTCTTCCTCTATTTTTCTTCCTCTTTTGTATCTCTCTTGGGTTCTGTTCCACATCTGTCTGGCGGAGGCTCACTCAGAGAGTCGTACAACCGCGGGCTTCTTGAGCAATACCAAAGCCATGACTTGAAAACGGTTCCACTGGCTCTTCAACGGGAAAATACTTTCCAACATGGATGCAAGAATCACTACCAGGCACTCCAGGTTAACTGCCTCCCAGTTCAGTCATCTCCCCACCCCCACCCCTCTTCCTCCACCCCTGTTTCCCACCTCAACCCAATTTTTCTATGCACACAGAGCACATAGTCAACGCGTGGCTGGATTTACTAGCATGGCCTATACATTATCAGTTGCAAGCTATACTGTAGACTGATTTAATGATTAGTAGTGGGGCTGCCTTACACCATTAATTTTCCCCTATAGCCCTAAATCCAACCACTCTTTCCTTCACCCCTCCCCTCATTACCCACCAAACGCACGCCAAAGAGTTTATCCCACTTCTGCTATAGAATGACACAATGGCTCCTCATCAAAAGCACCAGGCGTGCATGACCCCAGCGTCCCTGTGGAACACCTTCGACACCTGGTAGAGTCCATGCCCCGTCGAATTGAGGCTGTTCTGAGGGGAAAAGCGAGTGCAACTCAATATCAGGAAGGTGTTCCTAATATTTTGTACACTCAGTGTATATCAAGCCTTAGCTTATTTACACAGGGCTATTTGTTTGGGGTCAAGGGTTCCCCCTAATTGGGGTGGCAGGTAGTCAAGCAGTTAAGAGCGTTGGGCAAGAAACGGAAAGGTTGCTTGTTCAAATCCCTGAGACGACTAGGTGAAAAATCTGTCAACGTGCCCTTGAGCAAAGCACGTAACACTTATTGCTCCTTTAAGTCGCTTTTGATAAGAGCATCTGCTCAATGACTAAAATGTCAATGTAACATATACAAACATTTCATGAAACCATTACCAACCATTTCACCCCCACTTATTTACAAATCGAAATAGCATAATAAAACAATCCCCATCAAAATCTGTCTGTGGGAGGTGGCAGAGCTACAGCACTGTTAGGTCTTCTCCAAAAAACATCTGAATTGTACAAATTAATATGGCCCCTCGATGGAAAGACGAGACTCTCACGAATATGATGGTGTTCTCTGTTTTTCTCTATGACACCAATCTTTCTTTCCGTGTATGAATCTGTTATTCAAATCAAATTATATTTATCACTTGCGCCGAATACAACTGGTGTAGACTTTATAGTGAAATTCTTGCTTACAAACTTTTCCATGCTGAGTAAGAGGAATAAAATAGGAATAAAATAAAATACACAAGAATGGAGCTATCTATATACAAGGAGTACAAAAAACAGATCAATGTGAAGAGGTATGAGGTACTTGAGGTAGATACAGTTGAAGTCGGAAGTTTACATACACTTAGGTTGGAGTCATTAAAACTCGTATTTCAACACAAATTTCTTGTTAACAAACTATAGTTTTGGCAAGTCGGTTAGGACATCTACTTTGTGCATAACACAAGTAATTTTTCCAACAATTGCAAGTCGGTTAGGACATCTACTTTGTGCATAACACAAGTAATTTTTCCAACAATTGTTTACAGACAGATTATTTCACTTATAATTTACAAATCCAGTGGGTCCAAAACATCACTGCTCTAGAGGAGATCTGCATGGAGGAATGGGCCAAAATACCAGCATCAGTGTGTGAAAACCTTGTGAAGACTTACAGAAAACGTTTGACCTCTGTCATTGCCAACAAAGGATATATAACAAAGTATTGAGATAAACTTTTGTTATTGACCAAATACTTATTTCCACCATAATTTGCAAATAAATTCATTAAAAATCCTACAATGTGATTTTCTGGATTTTTTTTCTCATTTTGTCTGTCATAGTTGTAGTGTACCTATGATGAAAATTACAGGCCTCTCTCATCTCTCAAATAGAGGAAGAGACAGATGTAGAGAGATTTAGAGCAAATTAAAGAGGCACCAACCTTCCCATGACCCGGATGACGTGGGGCCAATTGTACGTCGCCTTATGGGCCTCTCGGTCGCGGCCAGCTGCGACACAGACCGGGATCAAACCAGGATCTGTAGTGACGCCTCAAGCACTGCAGTGCCTTAGACCTCTGCGCCACTCGGGAGGCTACTTTCTCATATAGTCCACGATCAGCTCTTTGGTCTTACTGACGTTGAGGGAGACGTTGTTGTCCTGGCACCACATCGCTAAATCGCTGACCTCCTCTCTGTAGGCTGACTAATCGCCATCGATGATCAGGCCTATCAACATTGTGTTATCAGCAAACTTGATGATGGTGTTGGAGTCGTGTGCGACCACACAGTTGTTGGTGAACAAGGAGTACAGTAGGGGACTAAGCACACACCCCTGAGGGGCTGCCGTGTGAGGGTTGTTGCAGTAGGATGGTATCAGGTGGCCAAAGGTAGAGATTTCCTTGCACTGGAAGTAGCACACCAGTTGTTATTTATTTTAAAAAACACACTTATTCTCCTTTCGATTTCCCTAAATCCACCGACCGATCCTGCCACTGGATGGAGAATCCACTGAGTACTACGTGCATAGCTTCATCATCCAGCCACTTTTCAGCAGTAAGACATATAATATAGCAGCTTTCAAGTCTCTATGACAGAAGACTCTTGTTGAAGTCGAAATTAAGGATTAGTAACTGACAATCTGATGTCCAGAAGTGCTTCGCAGTCATATGTGGTAATAGTATGAACTTACTGTACAAAAAAAGTTAAGAGAAACATGATAAATTTCACTATATTGGAACTCGTAAGACGTCATCCTTCTCCGTCTGCTCCATCTTCAGTGTGTTTCTACGGGGCTAACAGCAATAAGGCCAAATTCAATGCTTCATCAAATAGGTTTTTCTCATTTATTTTTTGTACCTATAGGGGTCCAAAAATGTTAAATAAAATAGTTCAATGATCTGGGTATGACCATCCACATGTTAGCTTGGTAGAAACCCAGCCCCGGGCCCTTAGAACTAAGGGTTTTGAGGGTGGGGGTTGAATGAAAAAGAGGAAAGAGAATAAGTAAATGACCACATGTGCATGACAATAAAAAGTACCGTGGTAGCCATGACCTACTGCCATTTGACGATCACATACAATTCTCTCTCACTCCGTAAAATGTTATAGTACTGAGTGATTGAAAACAGCTGTATCTGAGAGAGTAATACATTGACAGTAACATCATAATGGTCCAACGTTGCCATGTGACATACATGTTTAGAGTCTACAGGCACTTCATAATGTTATCCTAACCTAGTGTTCATTAACTTAGTTTTACTGTGGTCTTTGAGACATTGAAGGAGCAACAGTATGTATACAGAGAGTATGTTACACAGCTGTAACTACATGTGTGTCATCCAGTGTAAAACCACACCCATCCCGACCAGCTAGACATGCTATCCTTTACAACATCCTGCAGCTCTGCAGCTATGCTCCTGAGACAACAGGGAGATCTAGTTAACAGGCAGCTGTGACCAAGGTACACGCCTACACACACACCCCCGCACGTGCCCAAAAAACGTGCACTCACTCTCATATACACGGACACAGGTGTGTACGAACACATGCACACACATACACACCTCAACTCTCTTAAACACACACATACTCTGGGAATGGTACTATGATGTCACCATGGCTGTTGCCATCGCCTTATAAATCAGACCTGTCTTAAAGTAATTGTTCAGTGAAAAGCTCCCGTTTCAAAGTTAATATTCTCTTAACTCATACCAAAATAATGTTGTTGACTCATCCTATACTGGTATTTGTGGCCAAAGCATAAATAAAACATTTATTAAAAAACAGCTCAAACTTGTATCTCAAATAGACCATTTAAAAAATGCTTGATATTTCCTCATAGAGAATGATGTCTCGTGCCTCATTGGCTGAGATGGCCAATCAGCGGTCTACTCGCAATAATATTTTTAATGACCGGTATATGTCCACACCATTCTGTTGTTGGGGTCGGCCCGTATCATTACAACACAGAAAATCTGCTTTTTAAAATAGTTCATTATACTTTTGGGAAAGGAAACATTTTCACTCATATTTTAATTAATTATAGGTCATATTTCATAGAAATGTGGAAAAACTGGACAGTTACTTTAAACTTTCACATCAAACTTCACTTGCTGTACCAGCATCACAGCCCCCTCCTGACACAGCACCAACCTCCCAAACAAGCCCGAGCCCAAGCCCCTTCCCAGGCACCAACTATGTCAAAGCCACAACCTCACCCCCAACCCTGTATAAGTCCCATCCCAGGCCCAGTTCCAACAAAACCCTACTTAAGTCCAATCCCCAGTCCTGTCCAATGCCCAGCCCTGTCCAAGCCCCAGCCCTATCCAAACCCCAGCCATGTCCAATCCCCAGCCCTGTCCAAGCCCCAGCTCTGTCCAAGCCCCAGCTCTGTCCAATCCCCAGCCCTGTCCAAGCCCCAGCCCTGTCCAAGCCCCAGCTCTGTCCAATCCCCAGTCCTGTCCAAGCCCTAGCTATGTCCCAGCCCCAGCTCTGTCCAATCCCCAGCCCTGTCCAAGCCCCAGCCCTGTCCAAGCCCCAGCCCTATCCAAACCCCAGCCCTGTCCAATCCCCAGTCCTGTCTAAGCACCAGCCCCTAAAAATCTCCAGAGTTAACAGACCATTACCTCAGTGGGAAAGGGAGAGTCATTTGGCTAGAGTTCAGCTCTATATGTTTTACTGTGGCTTTTAATCTTAACCCTGTGCATGTACCACTAAGGATTCCCACAGGCTCAGAGGCCTGGGTGAGTCAGTGGAGCAGGCAATGCCCCAGGCATAAGTGTACATTAAGGTTTTTTTTCCATAGTGTTAGAATAAAGATCTACTGTATAGATTTGGACTGGGTGCCGGCCAGAGCCAAGGTTATGACATCATGGGGCTACACACACACACTCACACACACACACACACACACACACACACACACACACACACACACACACACACACACACACACACACACACACACACACACACACACACACACACACACACACATTTCTGACATCATCAGCCCACATGAGTAGAACAAACTTTTGCACAGACAGGACAGTATCTCATCTACAGATTCTGAGAAAGTGCATTTTTCCTACTTGGCCGTGGTTCTCTGTCTGCCGTGCTACTGCTCATATCCCCTGAGTCAGCCTGACAGACTGAAGAAATTACATTTCATACTACTCTTAACCTTGTCCATTGAGACTCTGGTTTGAGCTAGACCAATGTGTTTCTAGTGGTATTTGACTATTGCATTTGGCAGTAAGATATCCCACAGTATTTGACCTAAGCTACAGGTGCTATTTCAAATAATACTTAAGGATGTAGCTGGAGCAGGTGCAGTCTGAAAAAGTGCTGTTCCAATTTCCCCGTTCTCACTTCCTCCTAATAGAAATGCAGTGTGGGAAAGAAAATAACAAGTGGTCTGATTGTAGACATAAAAAGCACGTAGCTGCAGTTTATCAGAACACAATTTTGACAAATTCTGACCTATAAGTCCATTTTTAAAATGCATATTGACGAACTTTGTTAACAGCTCAAAATCAAGCTAGACTTTCTCTATAGAAACAGGACATGTTTGTCCTCTACAAATAGAAGACAAATTGTGGAAGCTACTTTTATGTCTGTTATGGATTATGGGGATATTATTTACATTCATGCTACGGCATCAACACTTAAATCGCTGGATGCTACTTATCATATTGCACTTAGGTTTATTACGGGTGCTAGCTACAGAACTCACCACTGTGTTTAATATCAAAATGTGGGTTGGACTTCGCTGTCCATGAGACGAGAACAACATGCTCTCGTGTTTGTCTATAAAGCACTTCTGAATAAGCTACCTTCTTATTTATCATCACTCATCAATATTAGAATTAGAATTCCTAAAACCACGTTTCAAGCATGGATTACACTTGAGGCCCATGTGATTTCCACAGAGTTGGGTATGGCTGCCTTTTCCTGTTACGCTCCTTGCCTATGGAATAGCCTGCAGACTAAACTTAAACTTGAGACTCTTGTCCCCCTTGCTCATTTTAAACATTTATTGGAGCATTTTTATTTTTGTATTGCTTGCAACTGCTTCGGGTAATGCAAGTTCTTGTGCTGTTAGTAGAATAACCTAAGTGTAAATGTAATCTGTTGCTGTATTTTTTGTGTGTTATCTGTGATCGTTTTGTTTCTAATATTTAGTTTTTTTAATTCATTGTACCTAAACTGTATGTGTAAACATGTATACGCAGGGCCCAGCTGTAAAAGAGACCTTGGCCTCAGTCTGTGTTCCTTGTTGAAATAAAGGTATACTAATAATAATATTTTGAACAATGGAAACAGTGACTAATTTTCAGAGTAAAAAGGAGGGTTTGGTCCACATTTAAATTCTGAAAATAATAGTTTTGTCCAAATATGCAGTGTAAAACTAGTAGATTGTGACGTGTGGACAGTGTTCCCTTGTGAGTGACAGGCTGATTTATGCTCAGCCAGTGGCCAGCATGGTGAGTCAGACTGAGTATGACAGCCCAGAGAGGCTTCTATTACCAACCACTACAATTACCCTGCTGTTATAAGTCTATGGTACCACTTTACTGAGGCCCCATAGCACACACACATGTACAGACACTACATACACACCCCTTCACCCACACACACACACACACACACACACACACACACACACACACACACACACACACACACACACACACACACACACACACACACACACACACACACACACACACACACACACACACACACAGAGAATCTTACTTGCTGTGTAGGCTGGTGGAGAAGCAGGGCTGTTGGTCTCGCTGTACACACTGCTGGCCAGGGTCAGGGAAAGAAAAACGGTGCAAAGCATGGTGATCATTTTCTCTTTCTTTTTTTTTTCGCACCAAGGGGCCTCTTCACTGGAAATGCAAAAATAAAAATCACACTAATTAGCAAGGTAACAAAGGAATCAGAATCAAAAGCTCTTTGTTTGTTTTCTTTATTTTCTTTATTTTCTTTCTTTTATGAGATGTGCCAGTAACCCTGGAACAGCAGCCACCGGTGGTGCTACTGGACAGTTTGGACTCCTCAGATATGAGGTCTCTTTTATTGTAGCCCAGCATGGCTGAGACCACTCCCCCTCCCCATCGCTCTGGCTTGACATAGCTCTGTATAGGCTTCACTCAGCCACGTCATTTATGAACAGCTCTCCTCAACCTCCCCACAACGTTATGTTCCTTCACTTTGGCCTCTCAGAGGGGCAGAAGAGGTAAACTATATTGCCCTCAAATTGTCCCCTTTGTTGATATGACACCCCCAGGACTTAGGACAATGAACAAAGAAACACCTCCAGGACATAGTCCACTAAACAACTAAACACCTCCAGGACTTAATGTACTGAACAAAGAAACACCTCCAGGACTTAGTACACTGAACAAAGAAACACCTCCAGTACTTAGTCCACTGAACAAAGAAACGCCTCCAATACTTAGTCCTCTGAACAAAGAAACACCTCCAGTACTTAGTCCACTGAACAAAGAAACACCTCCAGTACTTAGTCCTCTGAACAAAGAACCACCTCCAGAACTTAGTGTACTGAACAAAGAAACAAACTCCTCCAGTACTTAGTCCACTGAACAAAGAAACACCTCCAGGACTTACTGTACTGAACAAAGAAACACCTCCAGGACTTAGTCCACTGAACAAAGAAACACCTCCAGTACTTAGTCCACTGAACAAAGAAACACCTCCAATACTTAGTCCTCTGAACAAAGAAACACCTCCAGTACTTAGTCCACTGAACAAAGAAACACCTCCAGTACTTAGTCCTCTGAACAAAGAAACACCTCCAGTACTTAGTCCACTGAGCAAAGAAACACCTCCAGGACTTAGTCCTCTGAACAAAGAACCACCTCCAGGACTTAGTGTACTGAACAAAGAAACACCTCCAGGACTTAGTGTACTGAACAAAGAAACACCTCCAGGACTGAGTTCACTGAACAAAGAAACACCTCCAGTACTTAGTCCTCTGAACAAAGAAACACCTCCAGGACTTAGTACACTGAACATAGAAACACCTCCAGGACTTAGTCCACTGAACAAAGAAACACCTCCAGGACTTAGTCCACTGAACAAAGAAACACCTCCAGTACTTAGTCCACTGAACAAAGAAACACCTCCAGTGCTTAGTGTACTGAACAAAGAAACACCCCCAGGACTTAGTTCATTGAACAAAGAAACACCTCCAGGACTTAGTCCACTGAACAAAGAAACACCTCCAATACTTAGTGTACTGAACAAAGAAACACCTCCAGGACTCAGTCCACTGAACATAGAAACACCTCCAGGACTTAGTCCACTGAAAAAAGAAACACCTCCAGGACTTAGTCCACTGAACATAGAAACACCTCCAGGACTTAGTCCACTGAACAAAGAAACACCTCCAGGACTTAGTCCACTGAACAAAGAAACACCTCCAGTAATTAGTCCACTGAACAAAGAAACACCTCCAGGACTTAGTCCACTGAACAAAGAAACACCTCCAGTAATTAGTCCACTGAACAAAGAAACACCTCCAGTGCTTAGTGTACTGAACAAAGAAACACCTCCAGTACTTAGTCCACTGAAGAAAGAAACATATCAAGTACTTAGTTCACTGAACAAAGAAACACCCCAGGACTTAGTTCACTGAACATAGAAACACCTCCAGGACATAGCCCACTAAACAACGAAACACCTCCAATACCTAGTGTACTGAACAAAGAAACACCTCCAGTACTTAGTACACTGAACAAAGAAACACCTCCAGTACTTAGTCCACTGAACAAAGAAACACCTCCAGGACTTAGTGTACTGAACAAAGAAACACCTTCAGGACTTAGTTCACTGAACAAAGAAACACCTCCAGTACTTAGTCCACTGAACAAAGAAACACCCCCAGGACTTAGTTCAGTGAACAAAGAAACACCTCCAGGACTTAGTCCACTGAACAAAGAAACAAACTCCTCCAGTACTTAGTTCAATGAACAAAGAAACACCTCCACGACTTACTTCACTGAACAAAGAAACACCTCCAGTACTTAGTCCACTGAACAAAGAAACACCTCCAGTACTTAGTCCACTGAACAAATAAACACCTCCAGGACTTAGTGTACTGAACAAAGAAACACCTCCAGGACTTAGTTCACTGAACAAAGAAACACCTCCAGGACTTAGTCCACTGAAAAAAGAAACACCTCCAGGACTTAGTGTACTGAACAAAGAAACACCTCCAGTACTTAGTTCAATGAACAAAGAAACACCTCCACGACTTACTTCACTGAACAAAGAAACACCCCCAGTACTTAGTCCACTGAACAAAGAAACACCCCCAGTAATTAGTGTACTGAACAAAGAAACACCTCCAGGACAGTTCACTGAACAAAGAAACACCTCCAGTAATTAGTGTACTGAACAAAGAAACACCTCCAGGACAGTTCACTGAACAAAGAAACACCTTCAGGACTTAGTTCACTGAACAAAGAAACACCCCCAGTACTTAGTCCACTGAAGAAAGAAACACCTCCAGGACAGTTCACTGAACAAAGAAACACCTCCAGTACTTACTGTACTGAACAAAGAAACACCTCCAGTACTTAGTCCACTGAACAAAGGAACACCTCCAGGACTTAATCCACTGAACAAAGAAACACCTCTAGGTCTTAGTTCGCTGAACAAAGAAATACTTCCAGGACTTAGTTCACTGAACAAAGAAACACCTCCAGGACTTAGTCCACTGAACAAAGAAACACCCCCAGTACTTAGTCCACTGAACAAAGAAACACCTCCAGTGCTTAGTCCACTGAACAAAGAAACACCCCCAGTACTTAATCCACTGAACAAAGAAACACCTCTAGGTCTTAGTTCGCTGAACAAAGAAATACTTCCAGGACTTAGTTCACTGAACAAAGAAACACCTCCAGAACTTAGGGGGGGTGAGGGGTGTGGGGTGAGTGACGGACGTGGGGGGGGGGGGGGGGGGGGGGGGGGGGTCAGGAGGGCGGGTGGTCTGTTCTAATAGTTTTCTCAGCTTTCCGGATGGTCCTTGAGTGACAGCTGCATTGGAATTGGAGGAACACCCTGTAGACGGTGCCCTGGGCCTCTCGATCATAAGAGTTGCTACAGCTGGGGAAATTGAAACTTTTTCTCTCTCTATCTTTCTTTTACACCCCCTGAAATGTGACAATGCCCCTGTCACAGAAGACCCTATGGGCCCCTGTTGTATAGACTAAAGCCCTAGCTAATGACATTCTCCCCACCTAGATCGCCATCCACCAGATATCTTACATAAGATCTGAACGCCGGAAGTAAACTAATCCAAAGCGAATTACAGTAGTGAGTGCATACGTTTTCATATTATTTCATACTGGTCCCATGTGGGAATCGAGCTCACAACCTGAGCCACACAGGACCTAAGTTAGTGGTAGTCATGGGATTCATTTGAGATTGACCTAAAATGCAAGGGAATTCAATGTACGGTGCATGAGTTGCAATATCACATAGATTACTGCCCGACAGGCTGACTTTAATGCTTGCATCGCGTGCGCGAGCGTTGCAAAATAAATGTAGAAATCTATATTATTAAATTATTGCACCCACACTGCTCGCACGCGGCCAACAAGCATCTGCGTTGCCAAGGGCTAAAATAGAAGACTAGAAGGAGAGATGACTAGAAACGATTCAGTTGACTGTTTTATGTGTGGATTAATTGTTGGAGTAGAGGACCTTAAAATAACAACTCAGTGTTTACATCCCAGGACAAATGAACTAGCAACAGCAAGCTTGCTAAATAGAACAAATTAGCTAGCAAGTGCAAGCTGGCTAAAAGTTTAATGCTTTTCGACTTGTCCCCAAATTAATGTAATTGGTTCAGAGTTTGTTTTGATACTTTAACCTGCGTGTCGTGATCGCGTTTGGTGTGGGGGGACAAAATCCATTTCTGCAAGATGGTGCACGATGGCGCACGGTGGCGCATGCACGCAGACAGTTTCGGTACTATGTGAGGCTTATTCTTTCAACAGACTCTGGTCCTGTAGTAGTATAAGTTTCAGCAATCCCAAAGTATTTACGGGGAGAAGGATTGGCAGTTTGTAGGGTATGTACAACAGAACTTCAGTCCTGCTCCAGGCTAGAAAGTAGATTTAATGTATGACTCTGGGGGATTTTACCACAACATAGTGTTTTCCTCTAATGAAGGCTAGCTAGCACAGCTATGATTGAGATACTTTTCACCCACAGTGAAGGAAACACTTGCAGACAAACCTCAGGGACAAACGTAGATCCAAGAAACACAGCCACCATTATGCAGCCAAACTTACCATTGAACCTGTTCATTTTGGATGTGAGCAGATTTCAGCAGTATTGTTTTGCTAGATTATTGCTGCAAAAATGGAAAAATGGTGTAAGTATATTTGGACACACAATCAACGTTTAAGGACGCAACTAATCACTTCTGTTCCCTAAACATTGCCGTTCTCGGTTACTTTGGCATTTCATGAATTTTAAATTAGGTCAATGCTTAAAAATCTGATTTTCCCAGGCATTTTTCTTTCTGTTGTACAGATTTTTTGCATCAACTTTGATCTTCATGTGAGTGTTCAAGCCAAAGATCACTGACCATGAAACAGATCCCTCCCTAACAGTGCAATGAAAACCAACTTATTGTGTAGAAGTTCAGCGCTGGCGAATTGACCTATTACAGACCTGATGAAAGACTGTTAAAAAGCCACCCATTTAAAAGATGAACTCACAGCTAGGGCGACATGACAACAGCACGAGTAACGTAAATGTCCTGCAGAGTGTCCATGTGACGTGACATGACCCAAATGATGTAATCAGCACAGAATATGTATGGGACTGCAGAGTACAAAACTATACGTGAAGAAAAAGGATTCATGCATTAATTTGGATGGATGAATAATGCTGAACGCCCCTGATTTAATAGCACTGCTTAGCAATGGGAAAAAGTCCAACGGAAACACAATTCAACCAGCTCTAGTCGAAGTGGCAATAAAGGCTGCAATGGAAAGTAGTCATCAGCACTTTGACAGTTGGGGCAGTTATATACAGTGCATAGGCAGAGTCATTTGTGTGGTTGGGTACTGGGTATGTGTGCATGTGGATGTGAATGTGTAGGTGTGTATGTGTGTGTGCGACGTGTATGTGTGTTTATGACTACCTGCAATAACTCATTGTGCATGCATACGTAAGTATTTATTAGTGTGTCCATTAGCTTGTCCATCTGTGTACTTGTGGGAGTGTTTGTGTGGGAGAGTACATGCTGACCTGAAAGGATATATATGGAATGTCCCACTCAACGACCCTTCGCCTAGTGTCAGGGCCATAAGCGGATTCCCAGCTGGCTGAGGTCTGTGCTTCCTGCACTTGACAGGGTGGTATGGTTCCCGTTAATATACATATAGCAGCTTCCTGGGATCCTGCCATCGGGGGCCACAGGACAATGGTCGTCTCAGACCCCTGGTGTTCTTTACATAAGCCTTCACACAGAACTGAGGAGAGCAGGTCAAGGCTGAACTAGGAGAGGGTGTCCATGTTAGCCACCGCCAAACATGTGCTTCTAATCATCGTCACAGACACGACGTGATTGGGGACAGGACTATTGCTGGTTAATAACGCTCAGACAACGTGCTGCTTCTCTCAACATGAGGACAGGATAGGGACAAAAAGGGGAGGATGAGCTTAGTGTGTTTGGAGAGGGCTGGACCTATGCATGAGCAGAAGTGATGAGACGCCTCACAGATGGTGTATCATGGTTTCAGCCTCGCTTCAGATCAGGGAGGAACAAAAACACTGTATTTTGTTACGCCATGTTATAATGGACGTACTTTGTCTTCTGATCCTTATTAAGGATGGCTCGACGCACGGTAGAGTTGCCTTGGCACTGCGTCCCCATTCATGTGCCATCTGTGCGCAATGCCTGGCATCCAGGGTGGAAATAACAGGAGTGTCCTATGCCCATGCCAGCTCCTTGTCACTGCACATCATATCAAATGCAACAAATGCTAAAGATTCATTTGGCTCATCTGTTTTATTTCAGATGGAAACACACAACCATACATTACAGTTATAAAAGCACCACTCCATGAGGAACAAAGGCAAATGGATGGAGCGCAAGTACCCACAACTCCCTCCAAGAACAGCACCGATCAGTCTTTGATACTCGACAAAGCTTGTAAATAAGCAATAGGGTCAGAGGAGTGTGATATATGGCCAATATACCACGGCTAAGGGATGTTGTTATGCACGGTGCAACGCATTGCTAATATTGCTAATATTAACTGGTTACCTATGTAATTAGAGCAGTGAAAATAAATGTTTTGTCATACCAGTGGAATAGGATCTGATATACCACGGCTGTACACCAATCAGAATTCAGGGCTCGAACCACCCAGTTTATAATATATAATACACATAACACGCAATAAGGCATAAAACACACCTATAAGATCCCAGTGTAAAGTCCCCTTTCCCTTTCCCTGGCTTTCCCAACTCCCTTCTCTTCTCTCTTTCTCTCTCTTTCTTCCTCTTTCTGAAATCCTGGCTCTTTCCCTTGGCCACTGTGAGTTTTCTTTGGGGGGCATGGAAGTATACGGCTCTGCTTTGGCCACAGATGTCGAACATTCTGGCCAAGAACCGTGGGAGCATCACCATAATTGATAAGAGCCCAACATGAGTTATTACACCACGTATGACTGCTTATGCTAGTACAGTTGAAGTTGGAAGTTTACATACACTTAGGTTGGAGTCATTAAAACTCATTTTTCAACCACTCCACAAATTTCTTGTTAACAAATTATAGTTTTGACAAGTCGGTTAGGACATCTACTTTATGCATGAGACAAGTCATTTTTCCAACAATTGTTTACAGACAAATAATGTCACTTATAATTTACTGTATCACAATTCCAGTCGGTCAGAAGTTTACATACGCTAAGTTCACTGTGTCTTTAAACAGCTTGGCCGCTCAGCAAGGAAGAAGCCACTGTCCAAAATCCATAAAAAAGCCAGACTACGGTTTGCAACCGCACATTGGGACAAAGATCATACTTTTTGGAGAAATGTCCTCTGGTCTGATGAAACAAAAATAGAACTGTTTGGCCATCATGACCATCATTATGTTTGGAGGAAAAAGGGGGAGGCTTGCAAGCCAAAGAACACCATCCCAACCGTGAAGCACGGGGGTGGCAGCATCATGTTGCGGGGGTGCTTTGCTGCAGGAGGGACTGGTGCATTTCACAAAATAGATGGCATCATGATGAGGGAAAATTATGTGGATATATTGAAGCAACACTTCAAGGCATCAGTTAGTTAAAGTTTGGTCGCAAATGTGTCTTCCAAATGGACAATGACCCCAAGCATACTTCCAAAGTTGTGGCAAAATGGCTTAAGGACAAGAAAGTCAATGTATTGGAGTGGCCATCCCAAAGCCCTGACCTCAATCCCATAGAACATTTGTGGGCAGAACTGAAAAAGCAAAAAGCAAGGAGGCCTACAAACCTGACTCAGTTTACACCAGCTCTGTCAGGAGGAATGGGCCAAAATTCACCCAACTTTTTTTGGGACGCTTGTGGAAGAATACCCAAAACGTTTGACCCAAGTTAAACAATTTAAAGGCAATGGTACCAAATACTAATTGAGTGTATGTAAACTTGGTAATGTGATGAAATAAATAAAAGCTGAAGTAAATCATTCTCTCTACTATTATTCTGACATTTCACATTCTTAAAATAAAGTGGTGATCCTAACTGACCCAAGACAGGGAATTTTTACTAGGATTAAATGTCAGGAATTGTGAAAAACTGAGTTTAAATGTATTTGGCTAAGGTGTATGTAAACTTCCGACTATAAATCATGATGGGGCGGCAGGGTAGCCTAGTGGTTAGAGCGTTGGACTAGGAACCGGAAGGTTGCAAGTTCAAACCCCCAAGCTGACAAGGTACAAATCTGTCGTTCTGCCCCTGAACAGGCAGTTAACCCACTGTTCCTAGGCCGTCATTGAAAATAAGAATTTGTTCTTAACTGACTTGCCTAGTTAAATAAAGGTAAAATAAAATAAATGCTACTGTAGGGAGCTATTGGGAAGAACCATTTACAGTCTGTGGTGTTATGTTTTTGCCAGAGTTGATCGTAACAGCATTGGATAAACATGTAGGGCTCATAATAAGACAAATCTGATCTTTACATTTTCCTGTACCTTTTGATTGTTTAAAGAGACAAACTTTAATGATTATACCTCTTAAGACTATTACATGTAACAGTTAACCAGGTCATCGTTGGATGGAGACTCACCACTGGGTGATCAGCTATTGGCAGGGTTCACTCTGTCTGTGGCTCTCTCTTTTGTTATTCTATTTGATGAAACAAATATTGGTTAAATACGTGGGGGTTGCAATGGAAGAGATCAGTCTTCACATATTATTGAGACGTGATTTCTTGCAAAGCCTTGGTTATTTGTGGTGGTGCCTAAGCTGGCAGTCAAGGGGCAGGGAACTTTCTTTCATGCCAGCTACTTGCTGGCTGTAACCCTACAGCTGGCGTAGAATAGAGACATTGAGAGTGCTACAGAGGGAAATGTCTCCATGGAACAGTATATATCTGAGTCAGTAACCATGTTTCCATCAACAGTTTTTCTGCGATTAAAGTCTTACCATATAAATAAAAAAATCATGACAGCTGGAGGGAAACAGGAAAATTTGCTAGAATTTTAATATTTTTATTTAACCTTTTTTTGACTAAGTAAGTAAGATAAGAACAAATTCTTATTTACATTTTTTTTATAAAAGCCGACAGATAATTTGTTGGTTCGACATGGTGGGATCTTCTTGTGTCTGTAAAATTTATTACGTGAGAAATGGCGGTGGAAATGCCTTTATGTGTGAATATGATATAATAACAATTGCATCGAAGTAAACTTGGAGTCACTTGATAATATGGTGTTTGGTCCTCCCACTACTACTCGGGAAAGCATGCAGTTTATTAGGCTACAGATTAAATAAATGATGATGAACTTCACAGAGTGGTGAAAGTGTGCTGTGATCTTATTGCTCCATTCCAATACATATCAAGGGGCTTATTCCGGTAACATGATCGATCGATACTCGACCTCCATATGACCAATAAAAATATTCTCGCTCTTATCCATAATAATCTCCTCATGTAGACTAGCCAAACCCGCCCAGCCTATCTGCACTTTAAGTGCGAGCTGTTGGCTAAAGCCCACATGCCAAGACCAGACTAGGCACAATTTCTATTTAACACAACTTTTTTTGTGACAAAACTGTTGGTATATCGGTAGAGTTAAAAATGCGATGGAAACATATTGAACATTTTATTTTTATTTGGTACATGAAAACCTATCCGAAAAAGTAAATTTTGTGTGCACTATGTCATCACGCACCAAACTTTATCCGCAACTTTAGTCCATTTGTTGGAAGTACACCACTAGTGGGAAATAGGCATATTTTCATCATGCAGATTCTACAATATTCACATGAAAATCTGTCGCCAGTTGAATGGAAACCTAGCTACAAACGCGTTGTAAAACAAATTACCAAATGGTCTAAATGCATTACGTTGAATAACTAGAGTTGCCATATAGTCAGCCATATTGGATTGGGACACAAGGTGAGGCTCTGAAGTGGGCACACTCTCCCCATCATTTCCAGTCAGGCTCTGGTAGAACCAGTATGGGGAGGAGGAAGTGGTGATCTGTAGCCTGTACATAAGAGTTGGCAGGCTTCCCAACATGTGTCTGGATGGAGACAGACATGTCTATGTTCCTTAACAGTCCGGGGAATTCACTGGTGAGGAACAATAAAACACTATGTTTTTCTCTTCATCAGTTTCAGTTGCTTTTGGAAGGGAGGGCTAAGCATCGGACAATTATGTCTCATTGTTAGTTCTGAATGTATGGCATCTGAAAGGAAAACATTCAAACCCAAAACAATTATTTTGCAAAAAATATCTCTGAAGATAAAGAAAGTGTACACTCCATAGAACCCAGATGTGATTACAGTGCAGTGTCAGTCTCTTAGAGTTGTGTTTAAGTTCACTGGCTCTCTTCACTGAGCACACTGGTGTTGTTAAAGCACATTTGTTTATGTTTTCCTTGAGCGGTAAAGCGTTGTACAGTACAGTCATCATTATCATGTTATATGTTATATTCCTGTATGCAATCATACCTTTAACATGCTAGCCGCACAAATGTGGTGGTGGTCTAGCCTTCTTTACGGTGGACTGTAAGCTTCCCTCTCATGCCCTCAACACCCCCCTTCCCCCTGAACCATCAGCTGAAATATCACACCCTATTGTAGGATTATGGACAAAGGTCCACTGCTCAAGGGACAAGTTCCATGTACATAATTTGCTCTTCCCTGAATAATTTAAGCATGATGACGAGGTCTCTCTAAGGTCCAGGTTCAGATGCTGAGGTGGCGCCCATATAAATATAACGAATAGAACGGGCGTCCCCATTCAAGTCAATGATGGCATAATGGGTTGACTGGCGACCAAAGGAGGAAGTAAAAGCAGGAAGTGTACCCATCAATATAACCTGTGATTTGTTGATTCAAGGCAACTGACATTACAAAAAATACATTACATTGCATGAGCCACATCAGTTAACATCCATTGAATGAACATTCTACATGACCATGGGAATTATGGCATCACAACATCAGGCAGCCACAGTCCCAGTCGGTATTCATGGGTATTCATGGATTGCACCTCTGTCACTCGGTCACTTCGTTGCCATTGTTATCAACATTCTACAGACGCCACAGCCACACTGATACTCAAAAATAGAACGTGGGCTAATAACATTGCACTGGGGCTAATGACTGTTTCATCTAAATTACATTATAGGGGCTTGGGAATACAATGACATTGGTAAAGTCTGCACATATTTAGTAGGACGCAACTTTGCCATCATCTTCATCATCATCTTGTCAAATTTACTTTAGACAGATGGCAATGTTGTCATTGGCTAGGTTTGTCAAAAATAGATAGCAACGCTAACATTAGCTAGCTAAAATCAGGAGGTCTCCCCTCAATCTTCGCCAACTAGCTAACGTTAAACGTGCAACCCATCAATAGAGGGTTACAGTTGCGTCACAAATCACCTAGCAACCACTCTAGGTGCCATGTGGGAAGACCAGAGTCAGTCTGGAGAAGTCCTCTGATCGTCCACATGGCTTGCTTCGTTTTGCTACCACCGGAAACATCGGGAAGATTGCCCATTATGATTGCACATTATTTTGTTTTTTGAAGGACCCAGACAATGGAGGCAGTGGGAGAACCTATTCAAGTAAGTAAATATATTTAGCTAACTTTACATACTGTATAGCTAGCTAAGTGAATTAAATATCACCAGCGAGCTAACTTCATATTAACTAGTTAGCTATCTTGACATATATGATCAATGGAAACAGGATGCACCTGAGCCCAATTTCGAGTCTCATAGCAAAGGGGCTGAATATTTATGTTAATAAGATATTTCTAAAAACATGTTTTGGCTTAGTCATTATGGGATACTGTGTGTAGATTGATGAGGGGAGGAAAAAAGTGTAATCCATTTTAGAATAAGGCTGTAACATAACAAAATGTGGAAAAAGTCAAGGGGTCTGAATACTTTACGAAGGCACTGTAAGTGTCAACATCTAACATGTAGTACATGTTTTTTTACAGGACAGCCTTATATTCTTAGAATATTATGGTTCATGGCAGTGGGGATGGAGAAGATTCTACATGGGGCCTTGATCCTGAAGGACATCTCACAACTATGCTCTGACTACCAGACATCGGACATCGGGCTAGAGGCATACCCCTTTCTGATGCTGCGCTTCTTGCCGAAGCACACCGCCTTCTACAAGGGAATGCAAGCAAGGTTGGTAAAGCCATTTCAAAGTAAGAGTGTAGTCAAGTGTATCAAAGCCCTTTTTCCATTGTTTGTCTGTCAATTGTCACCTTCCCATCAAATGTATCCTGTGCTTCTTTTTAAATCCTTTTTTATCCTTTTTTAGTTTAGATCATACCTTTCAGCCTTGCATTACAATGAGAAGAGCGGACGAGTGTAGACCAAACCCACCTACGGTAACATTTCTTCATATTTTATCAATATTATATTATATAAATTCTATAATTATATAATAATTATATAAAACATTATTATTTATTTTTTGTCTTTCTCCCTCCCTGTTTCTCTAGGAATCTGATACCACCTCAGTCCAACATCAGTCTTCTAATGTCACATTGCCATCAACACCTGAATTCACACCAGTCTTTCCATGCAGGAAGCATTGTTATCATATTGGTAACATGCGGTGTCATGATAAGGATTCAAAGCCTAAATGTTTTACAGTACGTGAGAACTTGATTAACATTCAAATGAATTTTTCTTGCTCCCTCTTCCTCTACAAACCTGAATACCATCACCTCTGAATACCACCTCAGTTCAACATCTGCCTTCTTACGTCGCACTGTCATCTATGCCATCTACACACCTGCATCCAAACCTATGCTGATTTCTGTCTGCTAGAGTAGAGTTGTTCCTCTCATTAGGGTTTTGTTACACAGAGTTGTTCTCTTGTACCCTCTGTCCTTGTTTACTTCCCATTACTTAGCTGAGATAATTGGATAAGTGTAAGCAGCACTTTGAGTCGGTAGCAAGCCTAACTCCACACCTACACACCCACCCGCAAACTATGTTCATCGGACATTGGGCTCCTTGAAACTCCTCACACCAAGTGCTGCACGTCTCAATCATCCATAAGGAAATCTATAAAAATGTATACAATTATTTCATTGTATTTCAAAATGTTATTGTTATTGTTATTGTATATTAACTATCATTATTATGGGGACTGTGACCACGAAGTGGAATGTGACAACAACAAAAAGACCCATGACAAAAGTAGTGCATCAGTATTGGTACAGCAGGGCTACCGAGTGATGCAGCGGTCTAAGGCACTGCATTTCAGTGCTAGAGGCATCACTACAGTTCCTGGTTCAAATCCAGGCTGTATCATATTCGGCTGTGATTGGCCCAGCGTCGTCCTGGGTAGGCAGTCATTGTAAATAATAATTTATTCTTAATTGACTTGCCTGGTTAAATTAAAAATTAATATATTTGTAGAAGTGTTGTTAAAAACATGTTTGAATTATTTGAATGGTAACTTGATGCCTGTGTGGGGCATGTTCTCCTCATATGGGAACCTATTTCATATCCCGTTGACCGCACATGCTGGAATTGGCACACCATTGTACTGCCAGAGATAGACCCAATTCCAGCTGATGAACTGCCTATAGGAAACATGTCTGAAATATCTAGGGAGAAACTTTATTGGTAGGGGGAGTGGTGTAACATTATTTGACTTCATTATTGCACACAATTAGTGAGGATTCTATTTGTAGATGAACTAACTTTGTTGACTATGGACTCTGTCAGCCTTCGGGGTCTTGCTGGCAGTGTTGCCAATTTAGCGACTTAGTTGCTATATATATTTTTTTGTTGTTGCCGGAATTAGGACCAGACTAGTTAAGAAAATGTTCTCACATTGCCATTGACAGTTTGTGTCTATTGTCTCTTTTTGGTCCATTTAGATTGTTAATGTAGATTGTATACAAAAAAATTTAATAAATATTATGGTTCAAAATGTTCATGTTTTACTGTGACTTGTTGTAGGCTCCTAAGTGGACCGACCATAAGGTTAAAAACCAAACCAAATTAAGAAAACTAAACTAAAAAACAAACAAACATAGTAACTCCGCCAGAGTGTCTCTATTGGGTCACTTTTGCCGGTCCCAAGCCCGGATAAAGGAGGAGGGTTGGAATTGTGACATTAAAAAAAACAAGAATCGACAGAAGAAAGTTCATTTGTAGTTCAAAATATATTTAGGGTGTTTTTTGCTCACTTTTTGTCTCTCCCACGACATTATTCCCCTCTCCTACAGTGTCCATCACAATTACATGCACATGGCCAATTATGCAAATAGGTGAAGATGTCATTTAGTAACTTCTAGCGACTTTTAGGACAGGCAATAGCTATGTTCCTTACTGAGGAATTGGCAACACTGCTTGCTGGTAGATATTGTAGGCAGTGCACATCACATTGCCATCCAGGCACACCACGGGGAAGCTAGAATATTGCGTTATACAACCCATTCCTTCCTCTATCAACTTGGACATTGTCTGCTTGTATTCCTGACAGCACACAGACTTCATGGCTGTCGACATGTGAATATACCTGCTACACGAGCACGTACAACAAGTTATTTGTACATGGTTCAGACCTAGTTATGAAGGGAGTGACATTATAGGGTGTATTTTCAGTAGTAAACTAACTAGCTATATTACCAATCAACATTCCCTACTTGAAGCTTCCCTACCCCCAGTGCGCTCTCGGTGCCTTGCTTCGGGCTCCAAATTGAGAAGGATCCCTGCCTCAGCTGCATGCTCTAACATTAACAACACCTGGTCTTCATCATATTCTCCAAAAAGGTCAGGCCCAGTAGAAACAGAGTTCCTGCTATGCTTGGAGTTGCTGCTTTTGTCTCACATTTTGACATTTCATATCTGGCAGAAGTTTCCTCTGCAGTGATATGCTAGCTGGCAAGGCTAGTTAGTGCCTCATTCTCTGGCTCGCCCTTTGTTTGGTAGCTAACTCAGCCTACAGTTTTTACCTTGAGCGCTAGCCGGCAATATTTAAGTGTCTGCACTCTCTTTACTTTTTTTTATCAGTTGGAGGGTTTTGTTTTAGTTATGTTCTGTGGGTTACTGCTGGAAAAAGAGGGTTCATTTGAATTAGGCTATTTTACAGGGTTCATTAGAATTAGGCTATTTTATAGGGTTCATTAGAATGAGGCTATTTTACAGGGTTCATCAGAATGGGGCTATTTTATAGGGTTCATTAGAATGAGGCTATTTTACAGGGTTCATTAGAATTAGGCTATTTTATAGGGTTCATTGGAATGAGGCTATTTTACAGGGTTCAATAGATTTAGGCTATTTTACAGGGTTCAATAGAATTAGGCTATTTTATAGGGTTCATTGGAATGAGGCTATTTTACAGGGTTCAATAGAATTAGGCTATTTTACAGGGTTCAATAGAATTAGGCTATTTTATAGGGTTCATTGGAATGAGGCTATTTTACAGGGTTCAATAGAATTAGGCTATTTTATAGGGTTCATTAGAATGAGACTCTTTTATAGGGTTCATTAGAATGAGGCTATTTTACAGGGTTCATTAGAATGAGGCTATTTTACAGGGTTCAATAGAATGAGGCTCTTTTATAGGGTTCATTAGAATGAGGCTATTTTATAGGGTTCATTAGAATGAGGCTATTTTATAGGGTTCATTAGAATGAGGCTATTTTACAGGGTTCAATAGAATGAGGCTCTTTTATAGGGTTCATTAGAATGAGGCTATTTTATAGGGTTCATTAGAATGAGGCTATTTTACAGGGTTCAATAGAATGAGGCTATTTTATAGGGTTCATTAGAATGAGGCTATTTTACAGGGTTCAATAGAATTAGGCTATTTTACAGGGTTCATTAGAATGAGGCTATTTTACAGGGTTCAATAGAATGAGGCTATTTTACAGGGTTCAATAGAATGAGGCTATTTTATAGGGTTCATTAGAATGAGGCTATTTTATAGGGTTCATTAGAATGAGGCTATTTTATAGGATTCATTAGAATGAGGTTATTTTATAGGGTTCATTAGAATGAGGCTATTTTATAGGGTTCATTAGAATGAGGCTATTTTACAGGGTTCAATAGAATGAGGCTCTTTTATAGGGTTCATTAGAATGAGGCTATTTTACAGGGTTCATTAGAATGAGGCTATTTTATAGGGTTCATTAGAATGAGGCTATTTTATAGGGTTCATTAGAATGAGGCTATTTTATAGGGTTCATTAGAATGAGGCTATTTTATAGGGTTCATTAGAATGAGGCTGTTTCATAGGGTTCATTAGAATGAGGCTGTTTCATAGGGTTCATTAGAATGAGGCTATTTTATAGGGTTCATTAGAATGAGGCTAGTTTATAGGGTTCATTAGAATGAGGCTATTTTATAGGGTTCATTAGAATGAGGCTATTTTACAGGGTTCAATAGAATGAGGCTCTTTTATAGGGTTCATTAGAATGAGGCTATTTTACAGGGTTCATTAGAATGAGGCTATTTTATAGGGTTCAATAGAATGAGGCTATTTTATAGGGTTCATTAGAATGAGGCTATTTTATAGGGTTCATTAGAATGAGGCTGTTTCATAGGGTTCATTAGAATGAGGCTGTTTCATAGGGTTCATTAGAATGAGGCTATTTTATAGGGTTCATTAGAATGAGGCTATTTTATAGGGTTCATTAGAATGAGGCTATTTTATAGGGTTCATTAGAATGAGGCTATTTTACAGGGTTCATTAGAATGAGGTTATTTTATAGGGTTCATCAGAATGAGGCTATTTTAAAGGACTCATTAGAATGAGGCTATTTTACAGGGTTCATTAGAATGAGGCTATTTTACAGGGTTCATTAGAATGAGGCTATTTTACAGGGTTAATTAGAATGAGGCTATTTTACAGGGTTAATTAGAATGAGGCTATTTTACAGGGTTCATCAGAATGAGGCTATTTTACAGGGTTAATTAGAATGAGGCTATTTTATAGGGTTCATCAGAATGAGGCTATTTTATAGGGTTCATTAGAATGAGGCTATTTTACAGGGTTCATTAGAATAAGGCTATTTTATAGGGTTCATTAGAATGAGGCTATTTTATAGGGTTCATTAGAATGAGGCTATTTTATAGGGCTCATCAGAATGAGGCTATTTTAAAGGGTTCATTAGAATGAGGCTATTTTAAAGGGTTCATTAGAATGAGGCTATTTTACAGGGTTCATTAGAATGAGGCTATTTTACAGGGTTCATTAGAATGAGGCTATTTTATAGGGTTCATTAGAATGAGGCTATTTTACAGGGTTCATTAGAATGAGGCTATTTTACAGGGTTAATTAGAATGAGGCTATTTTATAGGGTTCATCAGAATGAGGCTATTTTATAGGGTTCATTAGAATGAGGCTATTTTACAGGGTTCATTAGAATAAGGCTATTTTATAGGGTTCATTAGAATGAGGCTATTTTATAGTGCTCATCAGAATGAGGCTATTTTAAAGGGTTCATTAGAATGAGGCTATTTTATAGGGCTCATCAGAATGAGGCTATTTTAAAGGGTTCATTAGAATGAGGCTATTTTAAAGGGTTCATTAGAATGAGGCTATTTTACAGGGTTCATTAGAATGAGGCTATTTTACAGGGTTAATTAGAATGAGGCTATTTTACAGGGTTAATTAGAATGAGGCTATTTTACAGGGTTAATTAGATTGAGGCTATTTTACAGGGTTCATCAGAATGAGGTTATTTTATAGGGTTCATTAGAATGAGGCTGTTTTACAGGGTTCATTAGAATAAGGCTATTTTACAGGGTTCATTAGAATGAGGCTATTTTACAGGGTTCATCAGAATGAGGCTATTTTACAGGGTTCATTAGAATGAGGCTATTTTACAGGGTTCATTAGAATGAGGCTATTTTACAGGGTTCATTGAATGAGGCTATTTTATCGGGTTCATCAGAATGAGGCTATTTTACAGGGTTCATTGAATGAGGCTATTTTATCGGGTTCATCAGAATGAGGCTATTTTACAGCGTTCATTAGAATGAGGCTATTTTACAGGGTTCCTTAGAATAAGGCCTTGCAAGCTGATTTGTAATATATTCACAAATTATTTGCTTGTGAGTTGGCAGATAAAAAAAAGAAAAAAAAAAAAATTGAAACCAGAAGTCATGAGTACAAACGACTTGGTTTGATTTAAATTACAGGGAATAGGATGGATTTCTGGGTCTTCCATATTGCGTCACACCCCGCAAATGTTGTTTCCCCATTCTTTAGAATTCTGATCAGTTTTTTGTAATAATTCAACAAATTGAAAGGAGAGTTGTAACTTTGCATTGGGACTTCTGATGCGTATTCTAATGTGAATCCATATGTCAGGTGGTTACATGTATGCAACCTACCCTTTAACAGTCACACACAATGTATAAACGTATTTCAACTGGAGCAGGCCAATCCTACTGGGTGTGCAGGCTTCTGGTACAGCTCATCTTTAACACAACTGATGCAATTTATTCAACCTAATTAGTTAATAATCAAGTGTGCTATTTCTGAGATGGAATAGAAGTCCGCTCACCAAGTAGATCAGGGATCAGTGGAGCGAGGTTGGCCAATGCTGATTAATCACATATCCCAATCCTGCATTAAAGAGGGTAAGGAAATCTGTTTCTAATTTGTCTGTATTTCTGTGTTGTTTTCGCAAATGAAACATTTTTTTTTTCTTCAGTTGTTAGCTCTCCAATTCAATTTATTTGATTGGCACTCTGTCTTAGGATATCAGCCATGTGAACCCATTTTGCAGCTGATGAAAATGCACACCTGATGTTAGAATATCACTTCACCTATAACACCAGAACTCTTGATTTGTGTCTCTCCTTTTTGTAGACCTAGATTAGATAGTTGCATTCAAGACAAGGTCATTGTCATTGTTTGCCAGTGTCAGCAGAGTAGTCCTAGGCTACCCTGTGATTTGTCAAATGATAAAAGATTTTGCTAATGTTGATCAAAGGCCACATTTTTCCTGTGCAAAGGAAAAAAAGAAACATATCTGATATATTCCATTACACGCTAAACCATGTATAGTAATTAGATTGAGTTATATTAATAGCCTATTAAATTATGACTATACAATCCACTCATCACATTAGGAATAGTAGGCTTACATTAGTCAGCAAAATAGATGATAGATGCAATGTTTTATTATAAAGGTGCATTTTTATGGTGAAAAATGTGCTTCTCCAAAACTTGAAACTCACACACCAACTATGAGAGAGACGCCATGCTATTAGCTAGACTACAAGCTATTTACGTAGCTAGCTAATGTTGGCTAACTTAGTCTTGTTGTCAACACTTGGTTAGCATAATAACTAAACTCGAAATCGATCAGAGCAGACCCTGTACTGACAACTGTCTGGGTTCAGGTCTTAAAGGGCTAAAAGATTTCTTTGCTTTTCTGATAGTTATTTAGTCTTATCTCCTTGGTGTTTCATGATTGCAGGTCATCTTTAAAAATATTGTTTTCATGTTGTCTTTCCTGCCTTGTTAGAGCAGCCAAATACTGCTACAGAAATTGACCATGATGATGGTCAACTAGTTTTAGGCACTGTTTTCATGCAGTTTGGAGTAGCCAGTCAGCTGTTGTTGTCTGAAGAATTGATGCGGTGGGTGGTCTTCCAAAATGGCTGCCAGGAGGCGTTGTACGTCACATGGCAACCCCCTATTTGATAGAACACCACAGCCCCTGCCCACCTGTGGGGAAACACCCTGTTACCCTATTGGCTCACAGCAAAAATGTACAATGGGGGTCAATGGGAAATAATGTTTGTTTTCCCCAATTTGTGGGTGTGGTCGAAGCCAATCCCTTTTTATGATGCTAATATCGAGTTGGATTATAGTCCCAGTCGGTAATAGATAGAAGTCGTGGCCCTGCCTGCCTGTGGGAAAGACAACCTACGGTTACCCAGGTGTACCCCATTGTCTCACAGCAAAAACGTAGCCTTTCTCAAACTTAATTTTATTTTTATCTGATTGTTTTAGTCAATTACAAAAATACATTTAAGAAAAGTACAACATGTCTGATGATTACTTTTCAACATTGCCTGCTCCCCATTGTTCTCACTACTTAGAAAAATGTAATATTCTAGGGAATCCCTCATGCCCATTTTCATGAAGGTCCTAGCAGCCACAAGAGTGAATGCTAGCTACTGATCGGAACATTAAACTAGCCAGACCAACAACACAAACAAACGGACTATACAGCTAGTGGTAAGTAGAGTTACAATCGGACTATACTAAACAATCTTCTAGGCAGAGTTGCAAAGAAAAAGCCATATCTCAAAAAATTAAGATGGGCGAAAGAACACAGACACTGGACAGAGGAACTCTGCCTAGAAAGCCAGCATCCCGGAGTCGCCTCTTCACTGTTGACGTTGAGACTGGTGTTTTGCAGGTACTATTTCATGGATCAGCCAGTTAAGGACTTGTGAGGCGTCTGTTTCTCAAACTAGACACTCTAATGTACTTGTCCTCTTGCTCAGTTGTGCACCGGGGCTTTCCACTCCTCTTTCTATTCTGGTTAGGGCCAGTTTGCGATGTTCTGTGAAGGGAGTACTACACAGCGTTGTATGAGATCTTCAGTTTCTTGGCAATTTCTCGCATGGAATAGCCTTCATTTCTCAGAACAAGAATAGACTGACAAGTTTCAGAATAAAGATCTTTGTTTCTGGCCATTTTGAGCCTGTAATCTAACCCACAAATGCTGATGCTAGTCAAAGAAGGCCAGTTTTATTGCTTCTTTAATCAGAAAAACAGTTTTCAGTTATGCTATCATAATTGCAAAAGGGTTTCTAATGTTTAATTAGCCTTTTAAAATGATGATCTCGGATTAGTTAGCACAACGTGCCATTGGAATACAGGAGTGATGGATGCTGATAACGGGCCTCTGAAAGGCATATATGCTTTCAAAAACAAGGACATTTCTAAGTGACCCCAAACTTTTGAATGGCAGTGTATATATATATATATATATATATATATATATATATATATTCTCCCTGTTTGTCTGTCTCTCTGTCTGTCTGTGAGTTTATGTGTCTGTCTGTATGTCTGTTTAGAAATATTATAGAGGGGGAAAGGAGGGAGATAGAATGGAGGGCGGGAGATGTGAGAGGAGACTGAGAGGGAGAGGGTGATGGAGGTGGACGTGGAAAGAGAGAGAGTGAGAGTGATATGTAGAGAGGAGGGTGTCATGTCTGTGATGCCTTTCTCTGCGTCCATATGGTGTTGTTAATTTTCCCATATTGAATGCAATTTATTCACTTAGGCATGTGACACTCATCTTTTCCTATTGAGATAAGCATCAACACTTGTGAAGCTTATCTTTTCACATGAACTGCAATGTATTGACATAAATGTCAACCCTGTGAGGCTAGTCATTTCCCATTGACTGTAATGTATTAACATAAACGTCAACCCCGTGACACTCATATTTTCCGATTGACCGCAATGTATTGATAAAAAACCCTGTGACATTTAGCCTTTTGCAAAAATGTGCCAGGATGAGTTTACCAGTCAGTTAGAGGTTCCAAGCCTGTTCTATTCATTCTATTTTTATGATGGTGCCATGAAGAAACATGGCTTTAGGGAGACCGATAACATATTTAGATCCCCAATGACCGTGGAGAAATACACCTCCCTTCCCCAAATTGAACCCCGGGAACTAAGTCACAGACCCAACCTAACCCAAAGGACAGTATTATGACAATGGTGGTGAATCATTAGGTCTGCAGTCTGGGGCATTGTTTGGACTGTGAAAGGACAGGACAAGATGGAAGGCAGGGGGCTTGGAGTGCTGGAGACACAGTGTCATTACAGTGCCATTACGATACAGATGAGCTTCTGTCCTCATCCTGCAAGTCTTTGGATGATGGGTTGGATGAGAGTTTTACCTCGTATTTTTACTAAGCATTCTGTGGTCCTATTGAAACTAATTGATTAGTCTGTGAGTGCTTTCACAGAGCGTTGCTGAGGCTGGATGCCAGATGTAGCTGAAGTCATCTTCAATGGATGGGAAATATGAAACTGAAGACAATTGGAATTTGAAAGGGGTGTGTCTTGGGGTAGTGGGTAGAGAGGTGGATTCATGACTGTCACTGTGCTGCTAGATGATTCAATTAATGACCAAAGAGTTCGGACAGGGCCAAGTTCACAGCCACATGTTTTTTATTCATAATTGATTTAAGAGGTCGAAAAATTCACACCATCTTTTGGAGTCCAGTGTCCCTTGCCAGGGACATGGGTGGGGCTAGGCAGAGCCACCTGGCATTGCAAACAAAATACAAACTTCAAATGTCTTCTGTGCGTCATGTCAGTTGTTTAATGTTGGTTTTCATTTGAGTTTAATCAACAATCTTTTATTGTCAGTGAATAGCTTTTACATCATCTCCTGTAATTCTCTAGTTCCAATTGTTAAAGACGGCTTTTCGGTATACACTTGCATATTGAAAACACATGGCCAGTGAACAGTGCTGGAGCTGAATCAGAACTGGATGCATTGATAAACGTTAGACGTAAAGGGACTGGAGGGATCACACTAGATTATATACTGGGAGCCAGAACACTTTGTCAGTGACCCTAGCGATCTCCTTTAGATTCATTTGAGAAGAACCCCGTCAGAGAACAGCTGGAGAGGGCCAGGGAACAGATGTAGAACAGTGTGTGGCTCAGATGAATCACTTTACTGATCTAATAGTCTACAATGTACCCTAGCAGAGAGCCAAGCTCTCTCCTATGTGAGTACGTCATAGAAAGAAAAAGAGCTTTCAGATGAGAGGATAACACGGTGGAAAGTAAGTTCTTACCACGTTCGTTATTATGAGATAGGAAAGGAAAATAAGGAGATGAAATGCAGTCGTAACAAAACCTTGGTTTAGTAAAGATTTGTCAGTCATTTCCCCCACAGCTGTTAATCTTCTTTCACATTACATTTAATTAGGTCTCCGTACAGCACGGGGAGCCACACACGAAGCAGAACTGATCGGTAGAGTCACCCCTGGTCTAGGTTGTCTCTGCTCATAGCAACACCACTCAACATCTCTCACTCAGTGCCGTTCGACCATGACCAAACCAATACCAATGCAGCCCCACAAGCAAAATAGCCTCTGTGCACAGCTTTGAAGATGAGTGAGGAAGGGAGATCAACAGTTGCTTACAATTTGTCAGCTGGGAGGTTCAAACAAACATCCACATTTTCTCTCATTAAACATCTCACATACGATCTTCTCCATCATTCATCAGCTCATCCTACATTAAAAATGTTGCCCCTCACAGACCCAGATTAATACTTTTTAATGGAGACTCTTCATTTAGTATTCTTTTTAGTCCAAGAGCGGGCATAATCTGGCTCCAGCAAAACAGCCCTATTTTATGTCGCTGTTTTGTAACCTTAAAGATATGCTTGTGCCCAAATCATGTCACAGACCCTTATGTCCTATTCTGGGACAAAAGACTATCCTCAACAATCACTCAACATTTACACTGGGACAGAAACAGCACTAAGATTTGGATTAGCCAAAGTGAGAGCACGCTAGGGTTTGGGAAAGAGTGCGGGTAGCAATCGAGTCATTAGGGTACAAACAGCTCTGAAGGTTGTGTATTTTAGTTATCTATCTATGCTCAAGGGGCTCTTAAAAGCCATGTCTCTCGTGGGAACTAAGTGAAATAAAAAACAAGGCATTGCAAGAAAAGTTGCTACTTGTTGTGTGTGTAATCTCTCACGTAATTGGTCAGCTGCTCAATGAAGTTCTGGGTCTATACTTAAAGAAGAGATCAAGAAATACTAGAACGAGGAGCGAACTGGAACAAGGAGATTCATTGGCTTATGTTATTCATTGGTATTGTGTCTATACCTAGGCTTTATCTCAGTGGGCTAATAGAAGATCAGGTACATAGAAGATATGTGTACATATAAGATCTGTGTTCAAACCCCATCAGTTAAGTATACAATTCTGGCAATGGAATTGTTTCATAATAATATTGTTGGGAAATGGTGATTAGCGTGATTGTTCAGAGGGCGTAGTCTAAACTATTTTAGTCCAAGATATATACTAATTTCTGCTAATAGATGGTTCATTTGCCTGAGAAAATAAGCACTGGTAACAACATCGGTCTCATGAGCATTAAAAGGCAGTTATTTCACTCACTCATCCACATCATACTGGCTGATGAATAGGACTGTAACAAACAATAACTTTTAAGTACTTTACAGTAATAGATTTCCAATTCAAATGGCCAAAAAAGCTGTTTGCCCATTTTTTGCTAGGACTATCTGGGAGTGGTCTTGAGTGGGGAAGGGAAAACGAAAAACTAGCTGTTGTTGGCCGAGAGGTTTGGAACTCTCTTTTTTATTTCTCTATCAACCAATGCAAAAGAATGCAAAAGAATACAGTGAATCTCTCTGGATAAGAGCGTCTGCTAAATGACTAAAATGTCAAATGTAAAAATGTAATGTCACCATGGAAAGCCCAAACTCCTGCCCATGCAAGCCTGCTGATTAGAAAGTCCTTTGTATTGTATTTTCAACCAGCAAATATCAGGAAATAACACTGATCAAATGTTTTCACACTTCTACAGTGTTAGTTTCATCAGCTGTTGTATAATATGGTATAAACACAGGAAAAACAGAATTTTGACCGCACTGGGCCTTCAACATAGGCCCATTGGTAATGCAAATATTCAAGCGTCAATCCCCAAAATTGTTATGCAACATGACTGAGTGTAACAAATGCATGGTTAATTACTCTGCTGTGACACCAGTCCTGTCCTAACCACATCCTAAACAAACCTCCTCTTTTGACAGAGGACCCTTTGTGTACCTGGAACAATCCATGCAAACAAGGGAGTGAGTATCCTTTCCTTATTTAACTCTTCCTCCTTTACTGGTCCCCCTGAACGGACCCCTGTTTGAATGGCTTTACTCGGTTCTTGTCTAAACCCAATCAATCTCTCAACGTCAGTGCCCCAGTAATTACAGCCATGATACCAGAACCCTCCCACTCCCGTTCCTCCTGCCCATTAGATGTGGCTTCACATCCACATGCAGAGCTCCAGGGCAAAATGGAGGCCCCCTGCTCTCCTCCACCCAACACAATCTACCTCCATCCTCCCTTTTCAAACACCAGGACGAAACACACAAAAGGAAATGGCAAAGCATTCACGAGAATCAGTCTATAAAAATAACAGGGAAGGGGGAGGATGAGGGGGGGGGGGGGATATATATATATTCTTATATTATAAACACTCTCGCTCCAAATCACTGGTCCAAACTTACTTTAGTTCATTATAGGTTTTATAGTGAAGCAGGGGCATTTCCCAACATCTGAAGAGCACACTTTTAAAGGCCAGAGTGGCACATGTTCCAGGCCTTTAGCGGGATGTTTCACCTAGGCAGGGTGGCTATCATCACACTCAGAGGTTAGTCCTGGCGGTTTATGGTCAGTGCCTCAGCAACCCACTGACGTGTATTAGCCCTACATGAGAGCTCCACCGCTTGGCACCGACTACACAAACTAACTGGTGGCAATATAAATGTTTTGAAGGATTAGTGCTAACGTGATTCAGCAAAAATAATGATAATTATGTTTTACTGCAAGCTCCTCATGCGAGGTTGGAGCTTTTTAAACTTCCCATATACCACCTTCCAATTTAGAGCCAATCAGGAAGTGATTGTTTTTCTGGAATTTTAACCCTTCAATTTCCATTCTGCTTGACTACGTCTGTAAACTCAATGTCCATATGTTTACAAAACAATCAATTAGACAGTGCGTCTCTCTCACCATCTCGGGTCCATTATCACAGCCCCATAAGGAAGTGAGGTTCAGAAATGTTGAGAAAGGGGAAACAGACCACCCTAAAACTCCCAAACACCATAAGGGCTAGAGACCATCTGCAAAAACCTCAAATGGGTTCAGTGACAGTGTTGTGGTACAGTCTCCAGCTGTTGCCATTCTGTGCTAGGCATTTCTTTAGAGGTCCTGTAGATTCATCTCAACACCTGAAGAACCATGTGGGTTTAATGGGGACTTTTGCTTGTGGCTCTTCATCTGTTCCCCTGCCATCAGTCATAGCCTAACTCCTGCCTCTCAGAGACAATGTAACACATACAAGAGAGAAGCCTGACTGATGAAATTACTTCCCTCGTGAGTACTTGACCTGCCAACTTCAGACAAACGGAATCAGACAAACCTATAAAGTTCTACATGCATTGGAACAATTTTCTGTAACACAAAGAGAATGGAACATGCTACTTCTTTTCTACTCCCAAAGTGTCTCTTAATAAAATGTAAATACATTATTTCCTTTGTATGAAATCACATCTGTGTCTATCATGCCAACCAGACAAGGAGACGGTCATTCTTACTTCAGATGCAGGCTCAGAAATATTGGGATGCTACTGGGCTGTGATCACTTACAGTACATGAATACAACGTTGCCCTGATGTTCATCTTTCTCCCACTGAAAGTATTGTATGTGTTCCTCCCTCTCTCAAATCTCTTCAAATACTTTCCTTCCATCTACCTCCTTTTCCCTGTTAAAATTCCCTCTCCCCCTTCTATTAAACTCTTTCAAACAACCCCTATCTTCCATTCACATGAACATACATCAATCACAATTTGAAAATATTGCAAGAAAGAGAACACAAGCAGTAGTTAAAGTGGAAAACTGATCAGAAGATTGTCGTAGTGGCTGGCTGTACAGCATGTTCCATGGGTCTCTGGCTGTTTTAAATCAGCCTGTTTAACTGGTTGATTGTGCTGCCAATACAACAGAGCTACCTACAGCTGTCTCTCTCTCTCCCTGCCTGTGTCCCATTCTGTTCCCATCTAACCAGGAGTCCCTCTACCGCTGCAGCATGTGAATGGCTTCCACATGTTCTCACACAAGAGGGTTAGGGGTGGTGGGGGTGAGGGGAGGAAGGTGGGGATCTGCACTGTGCTCGGCGAGTTCATATTAAAGAGCTTTCATCAGTCTTGTATAATGAACCAGATGCTGCAACAGACGAGCACTATTGCACTGTCGATGGGGGCAGCTATAGGGAGGAGGTTACTTCATGGAATCCATTACTTACAGTGCCTTCAGAAAGTATTCATACCCCTTGACTTATTCCACATTTTGTTCTGTTACAGCCTGAATTCAAAATGGAGTAAATAGATTATCTCGCCCATCTACACACAATTCCCCATAATGACAAAGTGAAAACATGTTTTAAGAAAATGTAACAAATTTATTGAATGTGAAATGCAGAAATATCTCATTTACATACGTATTCACACCTGAGTCAATGCTTTGTAGAAGCACCTTTGGCAGCGATTACAGCTGTGAGTCTTTCTAGGTATGTCTCTGAGAGTGTTCCACACCTGGATTGTGCAATATTTGGCCATTATTCTTTTCAAAATTCTTCAAGCTCTGTCAAATTGATTGTTGATAATTATTAGACAATCATTTTCAGGTCTTGCCATAGATTTTCAAACATATTTAAGTGAAAACTGGAACTCGGCCACTCAGGAACATTCATTGTCTATTTGGCAAGCAACTCCAGTGTAGATTTGGCCTTGTGTTTTTGGTTATTGTCCTGCTGAAAGGGGAATTAATCTCCCAGTGTCTAATGGAAAGCAGACTGAACCAGGTTTTCCTGAAGGATTTTGCCTGTGCTCAGCTCCATCCCGTTTATTTTTTAGCCTGAAAATCTCTGCAGTCCTTAAAAGAGAAGTTAAATCAAAATACTTGCCTGGGCTTTTGTCACTTCCCCAGACAGTTTTTAGATCCTTTGCTTGAGTATTTAGATTTAGGTAATAATCTGATTCTACCCCCACCTTCCACATGCAACGTCATCATAATTACAGTAAAGAATGTCACCTGTAGAAAGAAGAGGAAATTGCAGGCATGCCTTGTTTTCAGAATGTTACTGTTGTGCCATATTGATTTGAGCCGGAGTACTCTCGATGGTGCAGCTGTAAAACCTTTTGAGGATCTGATGACCCATGCCAAATCTTTGCAGTCTTCTGATGGGGAATAGGCTTTGTCGTGCCCCCTTCACGACTGTCTTGGTGTGTTTGGACAATGATAGTTTGTTGGTGATGTGGACACCAAGGAACTTGAAACTCTCAACCTGCTCCGCTATAGTCCCATCGATGAGAATGAGGGCGTGCTCAGTCCTCCTTTTCCTGTAGTCCACAATCATCTTCTTTATCTTGATCACGTTGAGGGAGAGGATGTTATCCTGGCACCAGATGGCAGGTCTCTGACCTAGGCTCTCTCATCGTTGTTGGTGATCAGGCCTACCACTGTTGTGTCGTCAGCAAACTTAATGATGGTGTTGGAGTCATGTCTGGCCATGCAGTCATGGCTGAACAGTGAGTACAGGAGGGGACTGAGCACGCGCCCCTAAGGGGCCCCTGTGTTAAGGATCAGCGTGCAGATGTGTTGTTACCTACCCTTACCACCTGGGTGCGGTCCGTCAGGAAGTCCAGGATCCAGTTGAAGAGGGAGGTGTTTAGCCCGAGGGTCCTTAGCTTAGTGATGAGCTTTGAGGGCATTATGGTGTTGAAACCTGAGCTGTAGTCAATTAATAGGATTCTTACACAAGTGTTCCTTTTGTCCAGGTGGGAAAGGGCAGTGTGGAGTGCAATAGAGATTGCATCATCCGTTGGGGCGTTACGCAAATTGGAGTGGGTCTAGGGATTCTGGGATAATGGTGTTGATGTGAGCCATGACTAGCCTTTCAAAGCACTTCATGGCTACAGACGTTAGTGCTAGGGGTCTGTAGTCATTTAGGCAGGTTACCTTGGTGTTCTTGGGCACAGGGACTATGGTGGTCTGCTTGAAACATAGTGGTATTACAGACTCAGTCATGGACGGGTTGAAAATGTGAGTGAAGACACTTGCCAGTTGGACAGTGCATGCTCTGATTACACGTCCTGGTAATTTGCCTGGTCCTGGATCCTTGTGAATGTTGACCTGTTTGAAGGTCTTACTCACATCGTCTACGGAGAGCGTGATCACACAGTCGTCCGAGCTGATGCTCTCAAACAGCCACTGTGGGGATGATGTCATCGATCCACTTATTGATGAAGCCAGTGACTGATGGGGTGTACTCCTCAATGCCATCGGAAGAATCCCGGAACATATTCCAGTCTGTGCTAGCAAAACAGTCCTGTAGCTTAGCGTTTGCGTCATCTGACCACTTCTTTATTGACCGAGTCACTGGTGCTTCCTGCTTTAGATTTTGTTTGTAAGCAGGAACCAGGAGGGTAGAATTATGGTCAGATTTACCAAATGGAGGGTGAGGGAGAGCTTTGTATGTGTCTCTGTGTGTGGAATAAAGATGGTCGGAAGAATCCCGTTACATATTCCAGTCTGTGCTAGCAAAACAGTCCTGTAGCTTAGCATCTGTGTCATCTGACCACTTCTTTATTGACCGAGTCACTGGTGCTTCCTGTTTTAGTTTTTGCTTGCAAGCAGGAACCAGGAGGGTAGAATTATGGTCAGATTGACCAAATGTAGGGTGAGAGAGAGCGTTGTGTGTGTCTGTGTGTGGAATAAAGGTGGTCTAGAGTTGTTTTTCCTCTGGTTGCACATTTAACATGCACTAGGAGCGCCGTCTCTGGATGATTTTTTCCCAGTTTGCTTATGGCCGTATACAGCTCATTGAGTGCGGTCTAAGTGTCAGCGTCAGTTTGTGGTGGTAAATAGACAGCTTTGACGAATATAGTGTGGTGGTAAATAATGGTAAATAGTGTGGTGTACAGCTTATCATGATATACTCTACCTCAGGTAAGCAAAACCTCAAGACTTCCTTACTATTAGATTTCGTGCACCAATCTTTGTTTACAAATATACACAGACCGCCACCCCTTGTCTTACCAGAGGCTGCTGTTCTGTCATGCCATTAGAGTGTATAACTCGCCAGCTGTATGTTATTTATATCTTCGTTTAGCCACGACTCTAAGATATTACAGTGTTTAATGGCCCGTTGGTAGGATATTTGTGATCGTAGTTCGTCTATTTTCTTATCCAATGATTGCACGTTGGCTGATAGGACTGATGGTAGAGGCAGATTACAAACTCGCCGTCGGATCCTTACAAGGGCCACCGACCTACGTCCCTGATATCTCTGTCTCTTTCTCATGCAAATCATGGGGATTTGGGCCTTGTCGGGTGACTGAAGTGAATCTCCATCTCGTAAAATAATGAATCTTCCTCCAGAACGAGGTGAGTAATTGCTGTCCTCTAGAAGCTATTTTGGTCATAAGAGACGGTGGCAGAAAAAGGATGTACAAAATAAATTACAAATAAGATGAAAAACACACGCATTAGCACAATTGGTGTTGTGTCGTCTGCAAAATGTATGATTGAGTTGGAGGCGTGCGTGGCCACACAGTCATGGGTGAACAGGGAGTACTGTACAGGAGGGGGCTGAGCATGCACCCTTGTGGGGCACCTATGTTGAGGATCAGCAAAGTGGAAGTGTTGTTTCCTACCTTCACCACCTGTGGACGGCCCCTCAGGAATTCCAGAACCCAGTTGCACAGGGCGGGGTTCAGACCCAGGGCCCCAAACCTAATGATGGGCTTGGAGGGTACTATGGTGTTGAATGCTGAGCTATCGTCAATGAACAGCATTCTTACATAGGTATTCCTCTTGTCCAGATAGGATAGTGCAGTGTGCAGTGCGATGGCGAGTGCATCGCCTGTGGATCTATTGGGTTAGTAAGCAAACTGAAGTGGGTCTAGGGTGTCAGGTAAGGTAGATGTGATATGATCCTTAACTAGCCTCTCAAAGCACTTCATGATGAGAGAAGTGAGAACTATGGGGCAATAGTCATTTAGTTCAGCTACTTTTGCTTTCTTGGGTACAGGAACCATGGAGAACATCTTGAAGCAAGTGGGGACAGCAGACTGGGATAGGGAGAGATTTAATATGTCCGTAAACACTCCAGCCAGATGGTCTGCATATGCTCTGAGGACCGGTTAGGGATGCCGTCTGGGCTCAAGCCTTGCGAGGGTTAACACTCTTAAATGTCTTACTCATGTCGGCCATGGAGAAGGAGAGCCCCCAGTCCTTGGTAGCAGGCTGCATTGGTGACACTGTGTTGTCCTCAATGCTGGCCAAGGTGTTTAGCTTGTTCTGAAGCAAGACGTCGGTGTCCGAGACGTAGCTGCTTTTCCCTTTGTAGTCTGTGATTGTCTGTAGACACTGCCACATGTCTCTTGTCTGAGCCATTGAATTGCGACTCCACTTTGTCTCTATACTGACGTATGCCTTACAGTGGGAATAACAACACTGTTTGTATTCGGCCATATTCCCAGTCACCTTTCCATGGTTAAATACGGTGTTTCATGCTTTCCGTTTGCACGAATCCATGGATGCTGGTTAGGGTAGGTTTTAACAGTTACAGTAGATACAACATCTCCTATACACTTCCTGATAAACTCAGTCACCGTATCCGTGTATTGTCAATGTTATTCTTAGAGGCTACCCGGAACATATCCCAGTCCGCGTGATCAAAACAATCTTGAAGCGTGGATTCCAATTGGTCAGACCAGCGTTGAATAGCCCTTATTATGGGTACTTCCTGTTTGAGTTTCTGCCTATAGGAAGGGAGGAGCAAAATGGAGTCATGATCAGATTTGTTGATTGTAGGGCGGGGAGGGCCTTGTAGTCATTTCGAAAAGCTGAGTTGCAGTGGTTTAATATTTTGGTAGAACTTTGGTAGCGTTTGGTAGCGCTTTCCTCAAATTTGCTTTGGTAAAATCACCAGCTACAATAAATGTGGTCTCAGGATATGTGGTTTCCAGTTTGCATAAAGTCCAGTGTAGTTCCTTGAGGGCCACCTTGGAATCGGCTTGAGGGGGAATATACACGGCTGTGAATATAACCCGAAGCAAATTCTCTTGGGAGGTAATACGGTCGGCATTTGATTGTGAGGTATTCTAGGTCGGGTGAACGAAAGGACTTGAGTTTATCTATGTTATCACAATCACACCATGAGTGGTTAATCATGAAACATGCCTTTCTTCTTCCCGGAGAGTTCTTCCTGTCTGCACGATATACTGAGAACCCAGCTGGCTGTATGGTCAATAACAATATATCCCGAGAGCCATGTTTCCGTGAAACAAAGTATTTTACAATCCCTGATGTCTCTCTGGAAGGAGATTCTCACCCTGTGCTCGTATATCTTATTATCCAGAGACTGAACATTAGCGAGTAATATACTCGGAAGCAGTGGATGGTGTGCAAGCCTTCTGAATCGGACTAGAAGTCCACTCCAAATACCTCTTCTCCACCGGCGGTGTTTTGGATCAGCCTCTGGAATTAGTTAAATTGCCCCGGGGGGTACGAACTCTGGATCCAATTCGGGAAAGTCGTATTCCCGGTCGTAATGCTGGTGAGTTACCGTTGCTCTGATATCCAAAAGTTATTTCCGGCTGTATGTAATAAAACAAAACGTTTCCTGGGCTAAAAATGTAAGAAATAACACACAAAAATAGAAAATACTGCAAAGTTGCTTGGGAGCTTGAAGCAGAGCTGCCCTATCTGTCGGCGCCATAATGTGATCACACACACAGAGCTTGTATATAATTTGCCTAACAAATTCTCTCCATTCTTATTCTGTCACGTTCGTTGTACGGAGGAGACCAAGGCGTACACTTGTGGTACTGGGCCGAGGACACGCACCTCAGGGCGAGTGAGGGGAGAAGGAACAGGGTGTACTGGACTGTCGAGGCGCACTATAGACCTGGTACGTGGTGCCGGCACTGGTGGTACTGGGCCGAGGACACGCACCTCAGGATGAGTACGAGAAACAGGAACAGGACACACCGGGTTGTGAAGGTGTACTGGAGACCTGGTGTGTATAGCCGGCATCAAATCTTCTGGAACTTTAACACAAGTTTCTGGAGCGGGGACCCTCGCAACGGGCCCCGGACTGAAGATCATCGTAGAGGGCGCCACTGGACGGAAAGGCGCCTCTGGAGTGAGGAGCGGCTCTGGCAGCTCCGGACAGGAGGGAGATTCCAGCATCGCCGGCGTGACAGGCGGCTCTGGCAGCTCCTGGTTGGCTGACAGCACTGGCGGCTCCTGGCTGGCTGACGGCTCTGGCAGCTCCTGGCTGGTTTATGTCTCTGGCGGCTCCTGGCCAGCACTGGTGGTACTGGGCCGAGGACACGCACCTCAGGGCGAGTGCGGGGAGGAGGAACAGGGCGTACTGGACTGCCGAGGCGCACTATAGGCCTGGTGCGTGGTGCCAACACTGGTGGTACCGGGCTGGGGACACGCACCTCCGGGCGTGTGCGAGGAGCAGGAACAGGGAGTACTGGACCCTGGAGGTGCACTGGTGGCCTGGTGCGTGGTGCCGGCACTGGTGGTACCGGGCTGGAGACACGCACCTCAGGGTGAGTGCGGAGAAGAGGAACTGGGCATACAGGGCTCTGGAGATGCAAAGGAAGCCTGGTGCATGGTGTTGGCACTGGTGGTACTGGACCGAGGACACGCACCTCAGGGCGAGTGAGGGGAGAAGGAACAGGGTGTACTGGACTGCCGAGGCGCACTATAGACCTGGTACGTGGTGCCGGCACTGGTGGTACTGGGCCGAGGACACGCACCTCAGGATGAGTACGAGAAACAGGAACAGGACACACCGGGTTGTGAAGGTGTACTGGAGACCTGGTGTGTATAGCCGGCATCAAATCTTCTGGAACTTTAACACAAGTTTCAGGCTGAGTACGAGGAACTGACACAGGTGGCATCGGACAGCTAACACGCTCCTCAGGGCGAATGCCGTGCATACTACGACAAACCAACTCTCTCTTTTCACTCTCCTCCAATTTTGTTAAAAACTCCTTGAATGTATCATAATCTCCCCTCCGTTCACTCTCCTCCAATCTGTCTAATAACTCCTCGACAATCTCAGACTCAACACTCAACTTCGCCGACTGCTCCAAGTGCCCCTCCCCCAATACATTTTTGGGGCTGCCTCTGGGGCTTCCAGCCACGCTGCCGTGCTGCCTCCTCATACCGGCGCCTCTCTGCTTTCGCTGCCTCCAGCTCTGCCTTGGGGAGGCGATTTTCCTTGGTTGTGCCCAGGGTCCTCCTCCGTCCACAATTTCCTCCCAAGTCCATGAGTCCTGCGATCGCTGCTGCTGCCTTTTACCACGCTGCTTGGTCCTTTTATGGTGGGTTATTCTGTCACGTTCGTTGTACGGAAGAGACCAAGGCGCAGCATGATATGAATATGTGTTCTATATTACAAAACCCCTAGACAGTACAAAAACACATACATCACCCATGTCACACCCTGACCTAACCAAAATATATAAAGAAAACAAAGAATACTAAGGTCAGGGTGTGACACATTCAAGGGGATGATGGCATAATGGATGGACTGCTGGCCATTGTGAGTGTTCCATAGGAGCAAAGCAGGAAGTAAAAGCATAAAGTAAAAGCAGGAAGTGTACCCATCAATCTGTGCTGTGATTTGTTGAATCAACTCAACTGACATTACAAAAAATACAATCCATTGCATGAGCCACATCAGTTAGCATCATTTGAATGAACATTCTACATTACCACGGAAATGATTGCATCACGCAAGGCAAGAGGTACCGATGCACCAAGTCTGCAAACAAGAGGACCCTAAACAGCTTCTACCCCAAGCCATACTTTTTTGACTCATCACGTACGCTGTTGTTACTGTTTATTATCTGTCACTTTTTTCCTAGTTATCTGTACATATCTACCTCAACTACTATGTACCCCTGCACATCGACTCGGTACTGGTACCCCTTGTATATAGCCAAGTTATCATTACTAATTACTTTTATTATTAACTGTTATTACTTTTCTATTATTTCTCAGTTTTCTCTCTCTATGCATTGTTGGGAAGGGCCGGGAAATAAGCATTTCACTGTTAGTCTCCACCTGTTGTTTACAAAGCATCTGACAAATATAATGTGATTTGATGACGACACCAGGCAGTCCATGCAAATGTACCCATGAGTTGACCAGTCAAATTACCAGGGTTAGAGATTCCAAGCCTGTTCTATTCATTCTGATTATGCCCATGAGTTTACCGGAATGAATACAGAATGGTGCTGTTCCAGGTGGTCTACATAGCAGTCACACTGCACACAGACTCCACTGATTGCATGACATGTCATTGATGGCATTCCATAACATCACACTGCCATCATTAGGCTAGATAAAGTTAGTTGCAAAGTATGGCTGAAACGTTTTGCTACAGGCAATCTCCTTGGTTGGTTGGCGATGTTGGGAGGTAGGTCTGGTCAATTGGTCCAGCCGGCTGGACCAATTGGTTTCAAGACAGCCTGCTGGACCATTCGGGTTCTAAAGTTGAATGTCTTCTGTTCATACACTCTTCTCTACCCAGTCCGACAGGGCATTACGTTGATCTACAGTATATAGCTCTGGCTAGAGTTGTGTCCTACTCATTAACCTTAACTATGGCAGGTACATTAATGCAATCAATAGCACTACAGAAAACTGTGATGTCAGGTGGAAAATAATATACTATTTATCATCAGTAACGTTATAATGAAAAAGGAAATTGCATCACAAAGATAAACAAACAAAACAGTCAGCAGGACAGGATAACATTACCGTTACAGTAGCCGCTAAGCTAAAAACACCACAAACCACAAACAAAGAATGTTATAAATGACTTTGTGGTGACTAGCTACAGGTGTTAGCAACTTAGCTAGCTAGCAACATACCTTCAATGGTTGGCGCTTTCCCGTCCGTGGTGGAAAGACGGTGGGAACAGAACCCGGCCACAAAGTGATCACTGGCTTCCGGCGCCGACAGAGATGGCCGCCTCGCTTCGCGTTCCTAGGAAACTATGCAGTTTTTTGTTTTTTTACGTGTTATTTCTTACATTAGTACCCCAGGTCATCTTAGGTTTCATCACATACAGTCGAGAAGAACTACTGAATATAAGATCAGCGTCAACTCACCATCAGTACGACCAAGAATACGCTTTTCGCGACGCGGATCCTGTGCTCTGCCTTACAAACAGGACAACGGAGTGGATCCCATGCAGCGACCCAAAAAAACGACTCCGAAAAAGAGGGAAACGAGGCGGTCTTCTGGTCAGACTCCGGAGACGGGCACATCGTGCACCATTCCCTAGCATTCTTCTTGCCAATGTCCAGTCTCTTGACAACAAGGTTGATGAAATCCGAGCAAGGGTAGCATTCCAGAGGGACATCAGAGACTGTAACGTTCTTTGCTTCACGGAAACGTGGCTTACTGGAGAGACGCTATCCGAAGCGGAGCAGCCAACAGGTTTCTCCACGCATCGCGCAGACAGGAAAAAACATCTTTCTGGTAAAAAGAGGGGCGGGGGCGTATGCCTTATGACTAACGTGACATGGTGTGATGAAAGAAACATACAGGAACTCAAATCCTTCTGTTCACCTGATTTAGAATTCCTCACAATCAAATGTAGACCGCATTATCTACCAAGAGAATTCTCTTCGATTATAATCACAGCCGTATATATCCCCCCCCAAGCAGACACATCGTTGGCTCTGAATGAACTTTATTTGACTCTTTGCAAACTGGAAACCATTTATCCGGAGGCTGCATTCATTGTAGCTGGGGATTTTAACAAGGCTAATCTGAAAACAAGACTCCTCAAATTTTATCAGCATATCGATTGCGCAACCAGGGGTGGAAAGACCTTGGATCATTGTTACTCTAACTTCCGCGACGCATATAAGGCCCTGCCCCGCCCCCCTTTCGGAAAAGCTGACCACGACTCCATTTTGTTGATCCCTGCCTACAGACAGAAACTAAAACAAGAGGCTCCCACGCTGAGATCTGTCCAACGCTGGTCCGACCAAGCTGACTCCACACTCCAAGACTGCTTCCATCACGTGGACTGGGACATGTTTCGTATTGCGTCAGACAACAACATTGACGAATACGCTGATTCGGTGTGCGAGTTCATTAGAACGTGCGTTGAAGATGTCGTTCCCATAGCAACGATTAAAACATTCCCTAACCAGAAACCGTGGATTGATGGCAGCATTCGTGTGAAACTGAAAGCGCGAACCACTGCTTTTAATCAGGGCAAGGTGTCTGGTAACATGACCGAATACAAACAGTGCAGCTATTCCCTCCGCAAGGCTATCAAACAAGCTAAGCGTCAGTACAGAGACAAAGTAGAATCTCAATTCAACGGCTCAGACACAAGAGGCATGTGGCAGGGTCTACAGTCAATCACGGACTACAGGAAGAAATCCAGCCCAGTCACGGACCAGGATGTCCTGCTCCCAGGCAGACTAAATAACTTTTTTGCCCGCTTTGAGGACAATACAGTGCCACTGACACGGCCTGCAACGAAAACTTGCGGTCTCTCCTTCACTGCAGCCGAGGTGAGTAAGACATTTAAACGTGTTAACCCTCGCAAGGCTGCAGGCCCAGACGGCATCCCCAGCCGCGCCCTCAGAGCATGCGCAGACCAGCTGGCCGGTGTGTTTACGGACATATTCAATCAATCCCTATACCAGTCTGCTGTTCCCACATGCTTCAAGAGGGCCACCATTGTTCCTGTTCCCAAGAAAGCTAAGGTAACTGAGCTAAACGACTACCGCCCCGTAGCACTCACTTCCGTCATCATGAAGTGCTTTGAGAGACTAGTCAAGGACCATATCACCTCCACCCTACCTGACACCCTAGACCCACTCCAATTTGCTTACCGCCCAAATAGGTCCACAGACGATGCAATCTCAACCACACTGCACACTGCCCTAACCCATCTGGACAAGAGGAATACCTATGTGAGAATGCTGTTCATTGACTACAGCTCGGCATTCAACACCATAGTACCCTCCAAGCTCGTCATCAAGCTCGAGACCCTGGGTCTCGACCCCGCCCTGTGCAACTGGGTACTGGACTTCCTGACGGGCCGCCCCCAGGTGGTGAGGGTAGGCAACAACATCTCCTCCCCGCTGATCCTCAACACTGGGGCCCCACAAGGGTGCGTTCTGAGCCCTCTCCTGTACTCCCTGTTCACCCACGACTGCGTGGCCACGCACGCCTCCAACTCAATCATCAAGTTTGCGGACGACACAACAGTGGTAGGCTTGATTACCAACAACGACGAGACGGCCTACAGGGAGGAGGTGAGGGCCCTCGGAGTGTGGTGTCAGGAAAATAACCTCACACTCAACGTCAACAAAACTAAGGAGATGATTGTGGACTTCAGGAAACAGCAGAGGGAACACCCCCCTATCCACATCGATGGAACAGTAGTGGAGAGGGTAGCAAGTTTTAAGTTCCTCGGCATACACATCACAGACAAACTGAATTGGTCCACTCACACAGACAGCATTGTGAAGAAGGCGCAGCAGCGCCTCTTCAACCTCAGGAGGCTGAAGAAATTCGGCTTGTCACCAAAAGCACTCACAAACTTCTACAGATGCACAATCGAGAGCATCCTGGCGGGCTGTATCACCGCCTGGTACGGCAACTGCTCCGCCCTCAACCGTAAGGCTCTCCAGAGGGTAGTGAGGTCTGCACAACGCATCACCGGGGGCAAACTACCTGCCCTCCAGGACACCTACACCACCCGATGTCACAGGAAGGCCATAAAGATCATCAAGGACATCAACCACCCGAGCCACTGCCTGTTCACCCCGCTATCATCCAGAAGGCGAGGTCAGTACAGGTGCATCAAAGCTGGGACCGAGAGACTGAAAAACAGCTTCTATCTCAAGGCTATCAGACTGTTAAACAGCCACCACTAACATTGAGTGGCTGCTGCCAACACACTGACACTGACTCAACTCCAGCCACTTTAATAATGGGAATTGATGGGAAATGATGTAAATATATCACTAGCCACTTTAAACAATGCTACCTTATATAATGTTACTTACCCTACATTATTCATCTCATAGGCATACGTATATACTGTACTCTATATCATCGACTGTATCCTTATGTAATACATGTATCACTAGCCACTTTAACTATGCCACTTTGTTTACATACTCATCTCATAAGTATATACTGTACTCGATACAATCTACTGTATCTGCCTATGCTGCTCTGTACCATCACTCATTCATATATCCTTATGTACATATTCTTTATCCCCTCACACTGTGTACAAGACAGTAGTTTTGGAATTGTTAGTTAGATTACTTGTTGGTTATTACTGCATTGTCGGAACTAGAAGCACAAGCATTTCGCTACACTCGCATTAACATCTGCTAACCATGTGTATGTGACAAATAACATTTGATTGATTTGATTTGGACACGGTCAACCTAAGCTGGTGAATGACTTTAGGCGTCGTATCAACACCATAAGCACAATGTCGGATGGCCTGCAGCCATGCCTGACAGAAATCTCCATCGCGGTCAGGACAAGAGTGGAAATGTGTAGTGTATTTGTATCTGACTGTAATAGCACTGCACTTTATTTTGACAAATGTCACGTTTACTCGATTACTAACGTTATTCGCCGAGCCTTACTTTACCTCAGAGATTACTAACCGCTAGTCTAGCTAGCTACCATCTCTTTCGTTCTGATTTATTTTCTTGAAGACCAATAATAAGACACTCCTTTGTCCTGCCTTCTGTAATTATCAATTTTAGAAACTTGAAGAAGAGTATCTACTGGATTACAGACAACATGGAAGACCTTTGAGCTAGCACGAAGTAGATCTTTGTTTTTTTATACTTTTTACATTAAACAAATGTATTTGGTAATTCAATGCTGAGACACCAATCGTTGTTTATGTAACAATAAATACACACTTTTTAATGCATTATTTGGTAATATGGGAAATTCAGCATTTTGATATAAAAATGCAGAAATCTAAACATCTGGGGTCGGACCTGCAACCAACAGGGCCCTAAACAGGTTCCCCTTTAACGATTACAAGCATTTCCCTAAGGCACTGTATTGCAGTGCTAGAGGCGTCACTACAGAGGCGAGTTCGATCCCAGGCTGTATCACAACAGGCCGTGATTTGGAGTCCCATAGGGCGGCGCACAATTGGCCCAGCGTCGTCCGGGTTAAGGGAGGGTTTGGCTGGGGTAGGCCGTTATTGTAAATAAGAATTTGTGCTTTACTGACTTGTCTAGTTAAACAAAGGTTAAACATTTTTACCCATCTACCAAAGTGCCCTTCTTTGCGAGGCATTGGAAAGCCTTCCTGGTCTTTGTGGTTAAATCTGTGTTTGAAATTTGCTGCTTGATTGAGTGACCTTACAAATAATTATTTGTATGTGTTACTTTGACATTATAGTGTGTGTGTTTGCCAGTGACAAGAAAATTCAATTTTATCCATTTTAAATTCAACAAAATGTGTAAAACGTCAAGGGGTGTGAATACTTTCCGAAAGCTCTGTACGTGAAAGGAATGAAAGGAAAACAAATTACCAAAGGCTGCATATTGATATAATTATGTTTCAGTTTACAGCCTATAGAATACAATTCCCTTCTGGGCAGTAAAGCTCATTGGCTACGCACATCAATCTGTTTCTCATCCATCGCTCTGTCTTTCCCACCAGCAGGCAGTAAAGGGATTAAAGGCATAAAAACGTAGGGAGAATTGTACGGACGCATTGTTAAAAACCTTATTGATGAACGAGCTCCAGGACAATTAAGAGAGAGAGTATGTACATTCTCTATCCCTCCCCCCCTGGTTATAAGTAGAGAGTCATCCCCCAGCTACATGGATCTGCTGGATGCACATATATTTTCCACAGGCATTTAAGGCCAAGTGGAAACTTTAAATGGCCGGCAGTCTTCTTGAACCAGTATTTTGAGTACAAAGTGCAAAATGAGCCAAAATGCACCCTACTGTCTAATGCACTGTATCCACTCCTCTGAGTGGGAGGCTGGACAGCATATGAGGTCTTATGTAGACTCCTTGTTCACTTATGAATTATGAATTGGGCTGTTGGAGCTCTCGCTGCAATTGTTTTACTCAAAATGATGACTTTTCAACACCTCTTCATTCGTGTTTAGAGCACGGATCAAATATGCAGACAAATATGGTAACTAAATGATACTGTTCAATATATTTCTAGTGAATTTTGGAGTGTGTAAACCTCTAAAGACCAAGCGATGGTAGTTATTAGTAGTTGTGTGTTTGGTGACCAGGGAGTCTGGAGGCTGTCTGGGTGCACTTTGGGCCAACCTCGTGGGTCTCCAGCCTCCTCTCCCCGCTCCACGACCTCCTAGGATAAAACAACCAGACCTCAGTGGCCCCAACTTCATAGGAGCAGGCCTGCGGTTCTCTGCCTCTCACCCTCAACTCTCCCTAACCTCCCAAACACACAAAGAAAAATAAACTGCAGCGTAAACTCCCAGCTCAGAAATGCCATCCTTCTGAAGATCTTCCTTCCTCCATGCCACGCTTGATGCTTGAGTATCTCCCTCTCACAACACCCCAAATCGCAACACGGTCTCCTAAAGGGTCATGGCTTCCCGAGGGGAAAAGGAGTCTCTGTTACGTACAGGGGTGACACACAGGTCTAAGATGGATTTTTGGCCTGTGCTATGAGCCGAGGGGATGTGCTCGGGATGGTAGTGCTCTATGGGTCATTCATAGCATGGGGTAATGTGAGGGTCAGCCCAGCTCAGGGTACTGTAGGTAGAAGCATGCATGAGAAGAGTCCCCCAAGCTTCTGTGTGCTTATGTAATGCAGTAGCCGAGTTATCTGCCCTACAATACAATGTCAACGCTGTAATGTACAGCCCCTGCTTTAACACAACCAATGCATAGGGGGACAATTAAACAAGACACATCTGGATGTAATCGTGCTCCCCGCTCTCTGTAAAGAGGTTGCTGACTTTAAACCTATCGCCATACAATAGTCGGTAGAGGATGCAACTATGAGAGATCAATCTATCACAAAATGCTATCCTGATCCATAGACTTTGTCAGAAGACTTTGTTTCCAGCACTATCGTCTCCAGACTCTCCACCTCCTGTTACAATGTACAGAGGGAAATTTAACCTATGAAAACTGCCAGAGTGTGATGAAATTAGGTTGGTTGCCAATGTGGGGATTTTTTTGTTTGTGAACCCTTAATGCCTTCCACTAACGTCAAGAACCTTAAGTGCTCAAATCTCCATTTTACTATTATACGACCCCAGGTCTATAAACGAGCAAGTTCAACAGTGGCCTATTGTTGCCTGAGAAAAAACATTTGGTACCACTTAATTCTGAGGGATCACATATGAGCTCGTTCATGGACGCAAGAGTGTATGTAAAGAGTCCAGATATTTGTCGCTATTGAATATCCTCCCATGAAAGTTCAATTGTTAGATTATACTTGCAGAGAATGTGGCTAGTCCGTGGATAAACTATTTAAAAAATATTACTGTGAAATGTAAATAACCAAACAACTATAGCATCAAGCAATTGAATTGTCCGAAAGACTGTAAAATATCTTATTACTGCATAATAGTATAAAAAATATAATGTTGTGCAGTGTCTACAGTACATGAAATTTGAAACAATCTCAACATGTGGCTGCTAAATGTTACTATATACATGAAATATTATGTGATATCTGAATTACAATGACATAAATAGACATTTTGGAAAAGTCACAAAGACCTGTATGTGCTGCAAGCAGTTACTAGAGCATTCAACAGCTCAAACAAGATGTCAATTAAGGAATACATGAACTGTGTTTTTTTTAAATCAACCAGAGAATAGAGAGGGGGGAGAGGCTGAGGGAAAGAGAGGGAGGGGAAGAGAGCGAGGAGAGAGAGCGCGCACGAGAGAGAGAGAGAGAGAGAGAGAGAGAGAGAGAGAGAAAGAGAGAGAAAGAAAGAGAGAAAGCAGATCAATCATTTAAAAATAAATCCTATTCCATATTATTGTTCAAATATGACACAGATACTGAACTAATGTAAACATCACACCATTAGCATTTTCAGTCCATGGCCATCATTGGACATCATCAGTCTATGGACATATTCTTAACTTAACTTCTAGAAGCTTTGAAGTACTGTTACTTCCAAGCCCCAACATTGACCTCAATTTCCAATGTAGGTACTGCATAATTTAATGTTTCCCTTCAACGTATTATGTTAATCTCCCTTGGTAACCTATGTTCCACAAGGTCTTGTATGAAGCCTAAATGAAAAAGACATGTTTACTGAATCATTCCAATTAAAAGACATGCATGCTACAGGATAATTAAGTGATCTGCCAGTTGTTTGTTTACATATATGGGCATTCAGTATAAAGTGTAATGGAACTGTATCACCACATGAGGGCACAACACCTCTTTGACTTATGGTTGACATACAGGGAGTGATATGCCTGCTGTACATTGTTAGTAAAATGATTTTCATTGACTGATGTGACTGATGCATCATCACTGTTCCTTATAGGTCAAGATATAATGAAAAGAGATGGAGCAGTCCACTTGGGTGTAATGGTAACAGACACACACATGCCTATTTACTCTGTTCGATCTGACTGCGCAATCCACTCTCATCAGCCCAGCCAGGCAATTTACTTGATCTCTACTACAAAAAGCATCTAGACATTATCTCACATTTCTTTCAGACTAGCATTAAGTTTTCAACAGGGGAGATTTGTATAAACCTTGCTGTTGGTCTTCCCGACATTTGCAACATTGTTTCAATATTCAAATTCAATCTCCAGCTCTCCCATAGTAATGCATGCGTCGGGACGAGGCAGACAAGCAGGCAGCGTTTCTCAGCCAGTCGAAATCATGAATCAGCTGTCATAATTTTTATGGATACATACAAAGAAATATCAATTGAAAAAAAGGTCAAACACAACGAAGTGCAGCTACTTTGCAGTCTTTCCAGCTTCAGTTTGAAGTTATTGTGTTAGCTGTGTTGTTGGCTAGCTCCTCTGAACAACAGTGTTCTGACGAGAGAGCACATATTCTATGTCAGGCAAAATAGGTCCTCATTAGCTCATTGTTATGGATGTATCCAAATGAATGTCACTAGAAAACAACTTAAACAAATGCAAATGCAGCCACTGTTGTTATTCTGGTTGCTCTGTTTAACATGACTGTAAGTTTTTATTTATTTTTTTATTTTTTTATTTCACCTTTATTTAACCAGGTAGGCTAGTTGAGAACAAGTTCTCATTTGCAACTGCGACCTGGCCAAGATAAGGCATAGCAGTGTGAACAGACAACACAGAGTTACACATGGAGTAAACAATTAACAAGTCAATAACACAGTAGAAAAAAGGGGAGTCTATATATACATTGTGTGCAAAAGGCATGAGAAGGTAGGCGAATAATTACAATTATGCAGATTAACACTGGAGTGATAAATGATCAGATGGTTATGTACAGGTAGAGATATTGGTGTGCAAAAGAGCAGAAAAATAAATACATAAAAACAGTATGGGGATGAGGTAGGTGAAAATGGGTGGGCTATTTACCAAATGTACAGCTGCAGCGATCGGTTAGCTGCTCAGATAGCAGATGTTTGAAGTTGGTGAGGGAGATAAAAGTCTCCAACTTCAGCGATTTTTGCAATTCGTTCCAGTCACAGGCAGCAGAGAACTGGAACGAAAGGCGGCCAAATGAGGTGTTGGCTTTAGGGATGATCAGTGAGATACACCTGCTGGAGCGCGTGCTACGGATGGGTGTTGCCATCGTAACCAGTGAACTGAGATAAGGCGGAGCTTTACCTAGCATGGACTTGTAGATGACCTGGAGCCAGTGGGTCTAGCGACGAATATGTAGCGAGGGCCAGCCGACTAGAGCATACAAGTCGCAGTGGTGGGTGGTATAAGGTGCTTTAGTGACAAAACGGATGGCACTGTGATAAACTGCATCCAGTTTGCTGAGTAGAGTGTTGGAAGCAATTTTGTAGATGACATCGCCGAAGTCGAGGATCGGTAGGATAGTCAGTTTTACTAGGGTAAGTTTGGCGGAGTGAGTGAAGGAGGCTTTGTTGCGAAATAGAAAGCCGACTCTTGATTTGATTTTCGATTGGAGATGTTTGATATGGGTCTGGAAGGAGAGTTTAGAGTCTAGCCAGACACCTAGGTACTTATAGATGTCCACATATTCAAGGTCGGAACCATCCAGGGTGGTGATGCTGGTCAGGCGTGCGGGTGCAGGCAGCGAACGGTTGAAAAGCATGCATTTGGTTTTACTAGCGTTTAAGAGCAGTTGGAGGCCAAGGAAGGAGTGCTGTATGGCATTGAAGCTCGTTTGGAGGTTAGATAGCACAGTGTCCAAGGACGGGCCGGAAGTATATAGAATGGTGTCGTCTGCGTAGAGGTGGATCAGGGAATCGCCCGCAGCATGAGAAACATCATTGATATATACAGAGAAAAGAGTCGGCCCGAGAATTGAACCCTGTGGCACCCCCATAGAGACTGCCAGAGGACCGGACAGCATGCCCTCCGATTTGACACACTGAACTCTGTCTGCAAAGTAATTGGTGAACCAGGCAAGGCAGTCATCCGAAAAACCGAGGCTACTGAGTCTGCCGATAAGAATACGGTGATTGACAGAGTCGAAAGCCTTGGCAAGGTCTATGAAGACGGCTGCGCAGTACTGTCTTTTATCGATGGCGGTTATGATATCGTTTAGTACCTTGAGCGTGGCTGAGGTACACCCGTGACCGGCTCGGAAACCAGATTGCACAGCGGAGAAGGTACGGTGGGATTCGAGATGGTCAGTGACCTGTTTGTTGACTTGGCTTTCGAAGACCTTAGATAGGCAGGGCAGGATGGATATAGGTCTGTAACAGTTTGGGTCCAGGGTGTCGCCCCCTTTGAAGAGGGGGATGACTGCGGCAGCTTTCCAATCCTTGGGGATCTCAGACGATATGAAAGAGAGGTTGAACAGGCTGGTAATAGGGGTTGCGACAATGGCGGCGGATAGTTTCAGGAATAGAGGGTCCAGATTGTCAAGCCCAGCTGATTTGTATGGGTCCAGGTTTTGCAGCTCTTTCAGAACATCTGCTATCTGGATTTGGGTAAAGGAGAACCTGGAGAGGCTTGGGCGAGTAGCTGCGGGGGGGGGGGGGGGGGGGGGGGGGGGGGGGGGGGGAGCTGTTGGCCGAGGTTGGAGTAACCAGGCGGAAGGCATGGCCAGCCGTTGAGAAATGCTTGTTGAAGTTTTCGATAATCATGGATTTATCGGTGGTGACCGTGTTACCTAGCCTCAGTGCAGTGGGCAGCTGGGAGGAGGTGCTCTTGTTCTCCATGGACTTCACAGTGTCCCAGAACTTTTTGGAGTTGGAGCTACAGGATGCAAACTTCTGCCTGAAGAAGTTAGCTGTAGTTGGCTAGCTAGCAAGCAAAGGGATAAGAACGTTGCCAGCCAATGAAACATTTAGAATGAACGACTGGGTCGTGTCCATAGATACAGAACAAAAAGACTGAATGACTGGGTCGCGTCTCTGGCAACCGAAAGGATAGAACCAACAACCAGCCGGCTTGGGTAGATACCCTAGATTTGTGTCAGGACTATATCTTGTGGAAGGATGAACTAGTATGAATAAATTAATACAAATTAAGTTAGTTTTTATTGAAAATATGTCAATCAGTATTCATTTGGAGGCCCGTTGTATAAAAGTGATAATGCCCTCAAAGCCTGTGTTTAGCGGATATATACATATGTATATATCCAATTTATCCTCCAAACACCGGCTTCTCTGGCATTATCACTTAAGGAAAGGGGACATGAAAGTTACTCTTGAAGTATTTGGTTATCCATATTTGCAGAATTTGGACTTGTCTATCAATATGTACAATAGTTTGGCAACTCTTTAATTTTACTGCAGTGGGCTAAATCAGGGTCACGCAGAATGTGTCTTAGTAGTCTTAAACAAATCTACAAAAGTATACACCTCACACACATGGTTATGGGATTTAATTAAAAGAAGTCCCCTTTACCATGTCAGATAAAGATGTAATGTATTAAAGTTTAAGTTCGTATCCCAAAATTACTCTCTATACACGTCACAACAGACTGAAATATAACAAAACCGTTTGACATAGAAACACCAGATTTTTTTGCAGTTTATTAGTTATGAAAATATTAATAATATTCCACCCATGAGACCACAAGTCAATTGACTGCAGGAAAGTTCTACACCTAATGTTGGTTTTTGCTACATTTACAAAACAACACTTTTCGACATAACCGCATCTTAGAGAAGACAGGAAAAAATATTGAAAGTCATGCACTTGCATGGATGGCCTGCTACATAAGCTTGTGAAAGTGACCAGTTTGGTGTCAGATGAGTGGATACTACTGATGCCACCATAATCATACTGATACACAACAAATACTAACTACTAAGAGATTAATGTGGTTCCAAGGAGATGCACTGTGTAGTGTTTGACATTAATTTTTTGTTTAGGACCTGTACAGGATATAAAAACTGACGCTGGAGTAGAGAAGCAGGTACGGAGAATGAACATGTCACATTGAACAGACATGGAACAGGACAGGAACAGTGTTCCCACATATGCTGAGCACTTGTTGGCTACTTTTCTTTCACTCTCCAGTCCAACTTGTCCCAAATTGGGTAGAGGTCGAGTGATTGTGGACGCCTGATGCATCACTCTCTCACTCTCCTTGGTCAAATAGCCCTTACACAGCCTGCACTTGAAGAAACTTTCAAAGTTCTTGAAATGTTCCGTATTGACTGACCTTCATGTCTTGAAGTAATGGACTGTCGTTTCTCTTTGCTTATTTGATATGGACATGGTATTTTACTTAATAGGGCTCTCTTCTGTATACCAAACCTACCTTGTCACAACACAACTGATTGGCTCAAACACATTAAGAAGGAAAGAAATTCCACAAATTAACTTTTAACAAGGCACACCTGTAAATTGAAATGCAGTCCAGGTGAATACTTCATGAAGCTGGTTGAGAGAATGCCAAGAGTGTGCAAAGCTGTCATCAAGGCAAACGGTGGCTACTTAAAAAACAATCTCAAATATAAAACATATTTTGATTTGTTTAACCCTTTTTTGGTTACTACCTGATTCCCTATGGGTTATTTTATGTTTTTGATGTCTTCACTATTATTCTACAATTTAAGAAAAACCATTCAATGAGTAGGTGTGTCCAAACTTTTGACTGGTACTGTATATATTTACCAAATATGTATATATACGGGAGTTTGGAAATGATGCAGACAATTTCATTGATAGAAGCCACAATATTAAAGCTGATCTACCCCTAAAATAAATGAATAAATAAGTAATAATTTCAAATATTTTTCTGAGTTACAGTTCATATAAGGAAATCAGTCAATTTACATAAATTCATTAGGCTCTAATCTACGGATTTCAGATGAGTGGGCAGGTGTGCCGCCATGTGTGGGCCTGGGAGGGCAAAGGTCCACCAACTTGGCAGCCAGGCCCACCCACTGGGGAGCCAGGCCCAGAAAATCAGAATGGGTTTCCCCAACCAAAGGGCTTATTACAGACAGAAATACTCCTCAGAAAGCCCCCCCACACCCCCTCTGATGACCCCTCAGGTGAAAAAGCTGGATGTGAAGGTCTGGTGGAGATTCCTGCAGTCAGCATGCCAATTGCACGCTCCCTCAAAACCTGAGACATCTGTGGCACTGTGTTGTGTGAAAAAAATTGAGATTTTAAAGTGGGCTTTTATTGTCCCCAGAACAAGGTGTTTCTGAACATGCTGTTTAATCAGCTTCTTCATACGCCACACCTGTCAGGTGGATGGTTTATATTGGCAAAGGAGAAATGCTCACTAACAGGGATGTAACACATTTCTGTGAAAAAAACATTTCAGCTCATGAAACACGGGACCAACACGTTACATGTTGTGTTTATATTTTTGTTCAGTGTACATAAAGACCATACTTCCCTACATGTGTGCACTGTAGCCTACTGAAAAATAATACATTGCACAAAAGAAAGTAATTTCAAAGTACTTGTGCAATAATACTTGAATCTTGAAATAATATCTTAGGCTACTTTGTATCACTGCCATACCCGTCCTTATATAATTATGTGGATACTGTTTAAAAAGACAAACTATAGAAAGATTGCACTTTTACAGTGAATTAATTTTAAACCAAAAAGATGATTGATTGATTTGATATACAGCTTCTGGTTGCATTCTCACCCTAGAATAATTCCACCTGATCCTACCAGTGCCCATCAATGCTGCATGAACATTCGCCATGACTGAAAGACATCCACGCATCACAGATATTCACCACAAGTCAAGTAAAAGATTTTAACAGATAAGAGGTGCATTTTATGAGAAAGCAATACATTGCACATTACAAATTACTATGCCCCTTCAACAGTCAAAAAAAAGTTGTGCTCACCTTGAGAAGTTGGCGCTGAAGTTGAGAGGGACTGAGTTAGTCAGGTCTTTGACTATGAAATATACCTACCTACCTACTGTTTCACCCACTCACAGAGGGGCGACGTCATTAGCATTTGGCCAAGCCTCAGGACGCCCGTCCCTATCCCCAGGGATTACTCATCATGCCATGCCAGAGAATCACAACATCGAAAACTGTCTAACCCATTGCGCCATACATTTAAAAAAAAATATATATATATATATATATATATATATATATATATATATATATATATATATATATATTCGCTTAATGTATTGTGGTAGAATATTTTTTACTTAGGACGTTGGATGCCCACAGGACAGCCTCAATCTTTTTATGAAGACAAACAACAGACAATTAATAATTTCCATGTTCTACTGCCCTAATTGACATGAGGGTATTTACATTAGTCAAATAGACTAATGTACTGCAATGTTTTCATTTAATTTAACTCATAAAATACACACACACACACACACACACACACCCTAAACTCAAAGTCACACAACTACACTGCTTTGTTATCAAATGAACAAACTGTAACATCTGCTGTCGTGTTGTTTATCAAGTCTTTATATTACAGCCTGTATTTTCAAACCAATTTCATGGCTCAATGCTTGACAGACAGAATACCTCACAGCATTTCGCCTCTCTCTCATCAGACAACTTTGACAGACATTTAATCAGCTAACAAGGAGGAGCCTTATCTTGTTCATAAACTGGTGAGGTATCAGGGCAGTTAGTAGGCATGTTTACGGATAAGGTAATCAATCTATCAAACTGTATCTGTGTAGCACTTACAAGTATGTAATTAGGCAACTTTTTGTGCCAAAAAACTTTCCACTGAAAAAGGGGACAACAACAAATCAATCAGTGTTAGTTAGGGTTAGCCAGACGAGTGTCTCTGCTGAATATCTATGGCACGACATACTGTAGATATACAAGCGGAGACAAGGTAAACATTCTGCCATGCAGTGAGTCACTTACGTGTACAATTGGAAGTCTTTTGATAGCACCTGCATGACAAATGTTCCATTGACGGTACTTTTTCAATGATGTAATGAATAAAAGATTGAAAGACCCTTGAACACTTTTTTTGCACATTTAGTAACTATTTACGTAGACAGTCTTGAATTAGTGTCAACGCCAGACATTCTGGAAATCACATTATTTTGTTGTTGTTGTACATACAGTATGTAATGATCATACTGCACAAAACCACTAGAGCTGGGCCAACTGATGTGTGTCTTCTTTTGCCACTATAGGCCCATTTAAAGAATAATTTATTGTTTTGACAATAATGGACAATGTTGGTTTGAATGCTGTGTGAGATCATCTGTTAATTACTTTTCCCCTGATGCAGTGTCTGTGTGCTGCCCTTGCACCTGGGAGTTCTGATGTTAGTTCAGTTCGGTGACCCTTGACATCTGAGGTCTCAGGAAAAACCGACAACAGTCCAGTGGCATGTATTTTATATGTCTGGCCTTCATCTGTTGAAGGAATATGATAGATTTGAATAGAACATCTTTATTGTGAGACTTTGTGGGAATGTTGTACAGTGGTTACTGAACTAAACGTTTTGAGATTATGCTGCGGGATTTCGAGGTAATTTGTGGTTTAGTACAATACCCTGTGTCACTGTGTCACTGCTCCAGACCAGCGCAAGGGGGAGTTAGAGCACTGATTATGCTTACAGGAAAATACTCTTTCAAAATGAATGGACGAGGCAAGTGGTAGGGGGAAAAGACAGCATTCAGAGGTCAAGACAGCGCTGCTCTGAGACAAGCATGGGGACTGGTCTTGACAAGTCAATGAGATTTTTATTTTCACTGAATCTCTGTTTAGTCTCTGTTTGGGTATTGGTTAGACAACAATTAGGGTGTGGATTATTTTGCTGTTACTGTAGTACTGTAGCCTACTCCCGACCGGTCACATTGTACAGCACCATTATGGGCTATTAGCAGGACAATAGATTCTTTGTGCAAGGCAATTGATCAGCATAAAAAAATTGGGGCCTCCCGAGTGGCGCAGCGATCTAAGATACTGCATCACAGTGTAAACTGCATTGCTATATGTGCTGGCTCGATACCTGTGCAGGCCGTGACCGGGAGACCCATGAAGCAACAGTTGGCTTTTGGTTTATCTCCCTCTAAAAACAGTAATAAATCATTGTAAATAATAAACTGGTTTTATTTACAAATTAGTAAGAATGTCTCACCCCATGTTCAAGAATGGCCTTTTTCTCACTCACTTTCGGTTATTTGAAAACAAAATAATCTCCAAAAGATCGTTATTTTTTAACAAGCCATAGAAAGTTGGTTGCAATTTCTGTTTAATTCACCAGAAAAGACTGAACAAATAATACAATAAATATTGTAGTTTAACTCAAATATATGAATGAATTTTAAAAACTTTATCAATTGAAACATTTTAACAAGTGGAAGGGGAAAAAGTATTATTATTATTATTAACCCTGTTTTTCACAAGCGTAGCAGGATGTGAATTCTGCAAACAACGTTTCTAGGATGGGCTATTAGCAGGACAAAATACATTGCTTATATCAGTCATGGCTCCCGAGTGGCGCAGTGGTCTAAGGCACTGCATCTCAGTGGAAGAAGCATCAATCACTACAGTCCCTGGTTTGAATCCAGGTTGTATCACATCTGACCGTGATTGGAAGTCCCATAGGGCGGTGCACAATTGGCCCAGCGTCGTCTGGGTTAGGTGATTGTTTGGCATTTCCGAAAAACAGGCATGGTAGGCTTTTGATTACTCTCGGTCTATAAGCGTAAATAAATATTTTAGCCTTTCGAATTATTATTTTGGCCTTTATTCAGATTACAATCGCTCACTTTCGGTTATTCGAAAACAAAATCATCTCCAAAATATCGCTATTTTTTAAACAAGGGGGGGTGTTCAACTATAATAAGGGTCAGAGTTTTTTTTCTTTCCACTCCCCCAGCCTAGTTCTCTATAACCATTGCCCTTACAGTACCTTACTAGGATCGATGACAGAGCAACCTGTCTTCAAAATGACACCATTACCATACTGTCACCATCAGTAGGACAGTAGCTAATCATAACGACTTCAAATACAGATCATCCATGTTCACCTCGCGTACTGAAATGTCTTTGTGCAAGTTAGTAATTTTCTTGTGAGTTATTCGTTTGGTTTAAGGCTTTCCGCAAGCGACACACATGGGCCATCTGAGGCAGTTCAAGCATAGTGCCGCCACAGAACAGTAACAGAACCTGTTGACTAATGCAACATGCAGTACACATGGAACAGCAAGATGAACCACTTTTATTTTTAAGTGTAATAATACATGTTTTAATATGCATTTGAAATGATCTTACCACCAGAGTTTCCTTTCAGCTCTCCTATCCCAATGACTTTGAGGAATGGTGAGGGAAAGTGAAAAAACTAAAAAGCATAATTTATTTTGTGCTGAATCACCAGGTCAAAAGGCCTTCCCAGTACTGGTGGAAACAGATGTACCTTGTAGTCAACATATTAGTATGCATGCAACTATTTTTCCATTTGTAGACTATATCTTTCCTAAAAAATGGACACATTTAGCTGCAGTAGACTGGTTTCCATCTAATTGGCGACAGATTTCCATGCCAATTGTAAAGGTGGCAGGGAAGTCAGGCGCAGGAGAACGAACTTGGTATAACGAACTTGGTATAACGAACTTGGTATAACGAACTTGGTATAACGAACTTGGTATAACGAACTTGGTATAACGAACTTGGTATAACGAACTTGGTATAAACGGAGTCGTTAAATAAGTGCTGACAAAACTCCAAAAACCCAAATATACAAAATAACAAAAGTAGGTACAAAACCCATCGCACACATGAGGGATGAGGGAAAACAGAGGGTTAAATACACAACATGTAATTGATGGGATTGGAACCAGGTGTGAAGGAAGACAAGGCAAAACCAATGGAAAATGAAAAATGGATCAGTGTTGGCTAGAAGGTTGGTGACGTCGACCACCGAACACCGCCCGAACAAGGAGAGGGACCGACTTCGGCAGATGTCGTGACACCAATATTCTAAAAAACACATCAAATTAATTTGCTAATTTTTCCAACAACAATGTGTTTCCATCAAATTGACTTGTTTGACTTGATAAAAGGCTGTGTGTGATGTTATAGTGCACATACCAATCACTTGTGTGGTTAAATTCCCATGTGCCGAAATACAAGTTAAATGTGTTTCCATCACATTTTCAGTTCTAATGATGGTTTTGTCACTAAAAAATGTGCGTCTGGGCATGTGCGCTCTAGCCAACAGCTCCTGATACAGTGCAGGTATAATTTACTACATAATGAGATTATTATGGCCAAAAGAGCAATATACTTTGTAATTTGTCAAACGCCAGCCAGAATATGTCACAAGAATATGTCACCCCGATTAAGCTCCTTGCACTTTCACCACCTTTGAAGTTCATCATCATTTATTTCATCTGTAGCCTAATAAACTGCCTGCTTTCCCATGTCTTCGTGGGACGACCACACAAAAGTTAATCAGGTGACTCAAAGTTTACTTCGAAATGATGGTTATTATATCACTACCATTTTTTGCATAATTAATTTTACAGACACAAAAATAGACCACCTTATCTAGCATATTTTGTTTTGTCGACATTTGGAAAGTTTATCAACAAATTAGCTGTTTTCATCAGGCCTGCGGTGACAATTTTTATCTGACATGTACTTTACTCGCATAAAAAGGTTGGCTGGAAACCTGATTACTGATACTCTGCTTCCTGTGCAGAAACGGAATTGTAAATGTAAATATGTAAATGTGAATAATCCTAAAGTATTATTTTTTATTAAAAAAAAAAGTGTTTACAGAATCAAATGGCTACTACTGTAGAAACAACTTACCAGCTACTACATGTAAAGCCATACATACTAAATACTGTAAAGCAATATGTTTGGATGCCATACATAGTGTCAAGCCATATGTTGGGTGCAATACATACTGTACAGCCATATGCAGTGGTGTAAAGTACTTAAGTAAAAATACTTTAAAGTACTACTTGATTCGTTTTATGGCGTATCTGTACTTTACTTTACAATTTATATTTTTGCCAACTTTTACTTACACTTCACTACATTCCTAAAGAAAATAATGTACTTTTTACTCCATACATTTCCTGACACCCAAAAGTACTTGTTACACTTTGACAGAAATGTTTTCCAATTCACACACTTATCAGGAGAACATCCTTGGTTATCCCTACTGCCTCTGATCTGGCAGACTCACTAAACACAATGCTTTGTTTATAAATTATGTCTGTGTTGGAGTGTTCTCCTGCTAAATATCAATAAAAAAAGAATTGTGCTGTCTGGTTTGCTTAATAGAAGGAATTAAAAATGATTTATATTTTTTACTTATACTTTGATACATAATTATATTTTAGGGATTCTATATGTTTGGGTGCCATACATACTGTAAAGCCATATGTTTGGGTGCCATACATACTGTAAAACCCACACAGACAGTTGAAGTCGGAAGTTTACATACACTTAGGTTGAAGTCATTAAAACTAGTGTTTCAACCACTCCACCACTCCTCTCTTGTTAACAAACTATAGTTTTGGCAAGTCGGTTAGGACATCTACTTTTTGCATGACACAAGTCATCTTTCCAACAATTGTTTATAGACAGATTATTTCACTTATAATTCATTGTATCACAATTCCAGTGGGTCAGAAGTTTACATAAACTGTGCATTTAAACAGCTTGGAAAATTCCTGAAAATGTTGTCATGGCTTTAGAAGCTTCAGATAAGCTAATTGACATAATTTGAGTGAAATAGAGGTGTACCTGTGGATGTATTTCAAGACCTACCTTCAAACTCAGTGCCTCTTTGCTTGACATCATGGGAAAATCAAAAGATATCAGCCAAGACCTCAGAAAAACAGTTGTAGACCACAAGTCTGGCTCATCCTTGGGAGCAATTTCCAAACATCTGAAGGTACCACATTCATCTGTACAAACAATAGTATGCAAGTATAAACACCATGGGACCACACAGCCGTCATACGGCTCAGGAAGGAGACGCATTCTGTCTCCGAGAGATGAATGTACTTTGTTGTAAAAGTGCAAATACATCCCAGAACAACAGCAAAGGACCTTGTGAAGATGCTGGAGGAAACAGGTACTAAAGTATCTACATCCACAGTAAAAAGAGTCCTATATCGACATAACCTGAAAGGCCGCTCAGCAAGGAAGAAGCCACTGCTCCAAACCGACATAAAATAGCCTGACTACGGTTTGTAACTGCACATGGGGACAAAGTTCATACTTTTCGGAGAAATGTCCTCTGGTCTGATGAAACAAAAATAGAACTGTTTGGCCATAATGACCATTGATATGTTTGGAGGAAAAAGGGGGTGGCTTGCAAGCCGAAGAACACCATCCCAAACGTGAAGCACGAGGTGTCAGAATCATGTTGTTGGGGTGCTTTGAGCTGAAGGCACATGTATGTGTGTGGCCAGACACACGCACACACGCGCACACACACACACACACACACACACACACACACACACACACACACACACACACACACACACACACACACACACACACACACACACACACACACACACAGCCTCTGCTAATTCATTGACCATAAACAGAGGCATAAACTGTACATACTGAATGTACAGTTTTCTAATCTCTTTTCTAATCTCTAGCATGTCTACTGTTCTTTCCATTGGCACCAGGGGAATACATTTCATCAAACGTTTTGCCAGAGAGGATGTTAAGACTAAAAATGTACCATTCTTGGCTGAGAGGGAGCATAACTTGGATGGCAGAGGGGTGAAATCAGTGGCGATTGCTCAAACTTATTGTACGATTATTGAGCCTGCAGGTCAATCTCCTGCATTAGGAGGTAATAGAGCGTCAAATTTAAATGTGTGTGGCGGATCCATCTCGGCCTGCGGTGAAATTTATTCAGTACATTTCTGCTCTGCCTGCGGTGAATCAGCAGCTGGGAGAGGCAGATTGATTGCGGTGGTGACAGCAAGCACAACACCCACATAAAGTTCCCCCGGGACTTGATTTTAAACAGACTTACAAGCAAATACGACAAACACTGAGTGGATAAAACATTAGGAACACCTGCTCTTTCCATGACAGACCAGGTGAATCCAGGTGAAAGCTATGATCACTTAAATCCACTTCAATCAGCGTAGATGAAGGTAGGGAGACATGTTAAATAATTATTTTTAAGCGTTAAGACAATTGAGACATGGATTGTGTATGTGTACCATTCAGAGGGTGAATGGGCAAGACAAAAGACTTAAGTGCCGTTGACTGGGGTATGGTAGTAAGTGCCACGTGCATGGTTTCTGTGAAGAACTGCAACGCTGCTGGGTTTTTCACCCTCAACAGTTTACTGTGTGTATCAACAATGGTCCACCACCCAAAGGACATCAGTTAACTTGACACAACAGTGGGAAGCATTGGAGTCAACATGGGCCATCATCCCAGTGGAATACTTTCCGCACCTTACAGAGTCCATGCCCAGATTAATTGAGGCTGTTCTGAGAGCAAAAGGGGGTGCAACTCAGTATTAGGAAGGTGTTCCAAATGCTTTGTACAGTCAGTGAATATGCACACATTCGCAAAGATAGACACACACACAGACACGTAAGATGGAGCCGACAGACATGGCAGCTCTGCTACTAGCTCCTATACAACTTTGAGTATTTTCTTTGTGTGTTATTTCTTAAACTATTAGCACAGAACATTTTTTGTGTTCATACATCCGTAAAAAACTTTTGGATATCTGAGCGAAGCTAACTCACCAGAATTATGATCAGCAATACAAATTTCCTGAATTGGATCCTTTGTTTGCACCCCCAAGGGGAATTTAACTTATCCCAGAGGTTGTTCCAATATGCTGCCAGCGGAGAAGAGGTACTCTGAGTGGAATTCTAGTCCGACACACCATCCACCGCTTGAACAATAAAGTAGACAAGCTCAGGGTGTTACGGCTGCTATGAATGGTGGGTGGAGGAGTCAAGCGCAGAGAGCAGGTTAGTTCCGTACGGGGTTCTTTATTCCAATGACAGCGAAAAAACTGACATGCAAAACACAAGGGCGCATGAAACAACCCGTCCAAACAAACAGGACTAAAACTATCCGGAAAAAAGAGACCACAAAATAAACCAACACCATAAAACAGAGAACAAGCCCGCACAATAGCCAGTGGGCCTAGTGCCCTTGAATAGCCTACAAACAAAACTAAACTCAAAACAGGTGTAACCAATTAGACCAAACTAACAGAAACAAAAGGAAAGGGAATCGATGGCAGCTAGTAGGCCGGCGACGACGACCGCCGAGCACCGCCCGAACAGGAAGAGGCACCATCTTCGGCGGGATTCGTGACACAGGGCGAGAATCTCCTTCCATAGAGACATCAGGGACTGTAACATACTCTGTTTCACGGAATAATGGCTCTCTTCGGATATACTGTCCCCTTCCATACAGCCAGCTGGGTTCTCTATATGTCGCGCAGACAGGAATAAAGAACTCTCCAGGATGAAGAGTGCAGTGGTGTATGTTTCATGATTAACCACTCATGGTGTGATTGTGATAACGTACAGAAACTCAAGTCCTTTTGTTCACCCGACCTAGAATACCGCACAATTAAATGCCGACCGTATTACCTCCCAAGATACATTTCTTTGGTTATAGTCACACACACACACACACACACACACACACACACGTGAGCAGTGTTCAACATCTGAAGTATTATAGGACTGTTATGCAGACACCCTGTAAAGACAGTGTGGACTCAGCTGTCTAGCAGACGTTCTGCAGTGATGTGTCACACTGCAGCCCAGTCTATGGAGAGAGCATGTGTACTGTGGGTTGTGTCTTGACAGTGTATAGATTTCTCCCATAAACCAAATGAGCATCCAAACATTGCTGTGTTGGATTGTATAGAGATGATGGGTGATTGTTTCAGCTCCATTTGAACATCCGGATAGTGACAGCTAATTTGGAGACCTTTTAGGTACCGTTTAGGTAGTGGTCCATGTAACATACAAAGCATACTTTTCCAGGGAAAATATTTGAAGTACTGTTGGTTTACTAAATGCAGTGTAAAATTACACTGTAGTGAGGGACTGGATGAGTGTTTTGTACCAGTTTTTACTCCAACTATTGTCAGTTACCATATGGGTACCATACGAAAGCATATTATCTTGGAGGGAAATATTTGAAGTATTGGGAAAAGGGGAAACCTAGTGAGTTGCATAACTGAATGCATTCAACCGAAATGTGTCTTCTGGGCTTTAACCCAACACATCTGAATCAGAGGTGCAAGGGGCTGCCTTAATCAACATCATCGGTGCCCGGGGAACTGTTGTTGTTGGGGGTTAACTGCCTTGCTCAACGGCAGAAGGGCCGATTTTTTTCACCTTGTCCGGGATTCGAACCATTGACTTTTTAGGTGTTTGCCGAACACTCTTAACCACTAGGCTAATTTTAAACATCAATGATGCTGTGGTCGTCAGAGTTACAGGGAGAGATCAAGAGGTTAAAAAAGGTTTCACTTCCTTATCAAAGCCTCTAATGAGATACACTATTTAAAACATCTGCAAAATAAACCAAAACAAATTAGCCCCAGCTTTGAAAGTGTGCGTGACAAATTCACCACAGGAGGTTTGTGGCACCTTAATAGGGGAGATCGGGCTCGTGGTAATGGCTGGATCGAAATTGGTGGAATGTTATCAAATACATCAAACACATTGTTTACATGTGTGTGATGCCATTCCATTTGCTCCGTTCCAGACATTATTATGAGCCGTTCTCCCCTCAGCCGTCTCCACTGATTAAAAACTCAATGCTTCCCGGGGGCAAGTGACTTAGTCAGCGTACAGTAATTGGAAGCAAACTCCCAAACAATTGCGTAAAGTTCAAAAAGAGACTCCTCCCCTTTGTGGCAATAATGACTACTCCTCAGGCAATGTGTGACATTCATACCAGTCAGGCCATCTGCATGCAATATCCCCCATCCTTCTCTTCTTTTCTGTTCTTTGCTAAGTTTGGCCTTGTAATTTTCTATTCAAGTCTTAATTCAAGTTTGTGATTGTATTATATGGTAATAGACAACTAAACAACAAGGCTTTTTAGTTGAGTGAAGAGCTGGTGTACAGTATATTGGGCATGGCAGTATTCTTGGGTCAGGAGTAAAGGCCTTTAGAATGAGGTCTACTAAGATGGGTAGATAAATAGGCATATTAAGACTTTATTATAACTGTATTTATTATCCCAAACTCTCTAACCAGTGATAGAGTCAAGCTTTCTGTCAGTGCAGTAAAATAACATCTTGAGCCGTTTCAAAGTTCTGAAAACAGCTATTACCAAAATAAACTGCTTAATCGTCAGTCACAGAGACAGCTTCTACACAGGATTTTCCAGAAGCCCACAGAGGACTGACAAGCTAGTTTCTAATTGTTGCAACTAATGTTGGCATCAGCGATGACCTTTAACAATAAAAGCGTCAAGAGGGGTAAATGTTGACCCTTCATACATTTTTTGACTTTGTCAAGCAACTAGTTACAAACAAAAAATACATAATGTGCCATGATTTCTGTGTTAATATGGAGACATGAAAAATAATCAATCTGTTGTATTCTAGTGGTGTGCGGCTAAGCTGAAAATGTGGAGTAAACTTTGTGGCGATGTTGAGAGTCTCATATTTCAGATGCAATTGGAATGGAGTTGTTAGCCCATAGTGTTCCAAAGTTAGAGCTAAATGTCTGATGGCACCGGTGCCCATATCACATATATCGCCAATATCAGTGGCCATCATAGGTCGTATCGGTATGTCAGATTAGCTCAATCGCCAAATTCTCAGCCTCTGAGTGTCACAGATACTTTTTCAATTTGAATGAATAACAAACAAATGTTCATAACAAGTATCTATGGGTAAAACGTATCAAAATATCTGTTCCAGACATCAATTTTTTTGACAAAAACCTATATTTGAGTACATTAAATTTGAAAATAAATATTTGAAAAAATGTGTGTTAAATATGCTTATTTTGGGGAATGTAAACCTTTTACTTGTGTTACAAAAGGTTAATAAAAACTGTTACTGCTTGACAGACTCTTTGCAATCATTACCAATTTTGGGTAAAAAAAAATGAGGTAAGGTAAAAAATATGTTTCCTCTTTAAGGGTTAAAAAGAGATTATATTGTTCTGAGTTGTACCCATGCTCTGAGGCAGACTGGTGACAGATAACATTCCGTATAATACAGGTGACTGTCTTTCTCGTTGTCTCTGTAGTGCTTTGCTCCCTCCTCTAAGACTGAGGAAGGAAAAAGGGGGAGTCAACAGGGGAGACAGTGAGTCTCTGGGTGAATTCTGCTATAGGGATGATCTCTATAACCTTGCTGCTATTTTGACAGACTGAGCGAGCAGTGCTAGCTTGCTTTCTCCCCTCAGATATGACCCAGATAGAAAAATGCTTTGTCTGCTATCATCAAAGCTAAAAATAATCCCCCCAAGGCAGAAATGGGAGTTGAAACCAAAGGTGTAAAGAAGATTCCCAGAACCAGTCAAGGTTTTATTTCATGGGCACTTTGTGGAAATTTTCTAAAGTTTGACATTTAGTTTAAATCCTGTTTGTTATGAAATTACATGATCAAAAATCATTTAAATGTTAACAAATAGGTCTACTAATGAAAGATTACAACCAAATGTGTTAAGCTATGTGTTCATGTTTCCAATTCATCCTGATAGATTTGATGTTTTCCATATACAGTGCAATGCTCACAGATTGCCTATCAAACAAGAGCAAGATCAGAGCCCAATAGATAATGCATTATGCAAGACAGTCATTTCTGCTGACCAAAGCAAGAACATCTCTGAGATGGGCAGCAAGCTAGTCCCTTCTGTGCCTCCCACTGACTTTCCATCAAAAGCAGAAATGCCACAGGCAGGGAAGGTGGGTAAATGAGCTGGTGTAAGAAGTCTTGAAACAAGCCTCACCAATAATCACAGGAAGGGTTTTGCCTTGTCTTTCCTCTCTCAGGCCAGTCTGTCAGTCTGTTAGCTAATAGAGCCAGAGAGAAAGACCAGGTTAGCATGCTGCAGGGTCAATTAATGAACATGTTTTTGAACTTGTCTTCAGAATGTATGTATTCAGATGATTATCTTAACAAGCTGTGAAGTGTGCAAAATGACATTTTACCAATTGGATCTAATTAGGAATATTGAATGTTGTTTGGAGAAATCAATACTTAAACATTTTTTTTGTAGGAAATAAACAATCAACAGTGTTACTGTAACTTTCTGGGTGTCGTGAGTGGGAAGTCAGGCGCAGGAAACAGAGAGTTCAATATAGTGCTCTTTTAATGCACACACGGTGAACAACGGCCACCCCACAAAACACTGGGTGCTCAAAACAAATGCCCCGAAAACTGTCCAGCAAACTCCACGAACATAAACCAACACGTTCGTCTACACCAAACACAAAGGTTACAATAATTAATCCCGCACAAAGAAACGGCTGACTATTAAAGCCCAACTAATTACAACAAACTCAAAACAGGTGTAACCAATAAACACATAAGGAGGGGGAGGAAAGAATCAGTAGGCCGATGACAACGATCGCCGAGCGCCACCCGAACGGGAAGGGGAGCCACCTTCGGTCGTAGTCGTGACAGTACTCCCCCGCTGACCATGCGCCGACACCGGCCTCGAGGTCGACCCGGAGGACGAGGCGCAGGGCGATCCGGATGGAGGCGATGGAAATCCCTCAACATTGACGGATCCAAAATGTCCCCCACCGGTACCCAGCACCTCTCCTTCGGACCGTACCCCTCCCAGTCCACAAGGTACTGCACGGCCCTCACCCAGCATCTCGAGTCCAGAATGACCTGTATCGTGTACGCCGGGGACCCCTCGATGTCCAGAGGGGGAGGAGGGACCTCCGGCACCTCACCGTCCTGCAGGGGACCAGCTACCACCGGCCTGAGGAGAATGACACATGAAACGAGGGGTTAATACGATAATAGGAAGGGAGTTGTAATCGATAACACGTTTATTTTCCTCAGGACTTTGAAGGGCCCTGCACACTGTGGCCCCAGCTTCCGGCAGGGCAAGCAGAGGGGCAGGTTTCGGGTTGAGAGCCAGACCGTATCCCCCGGTACAAACACGGGGGCCTCACTGCGGTGGCGGTCAGCACTCCTTTTCTGCCGTCCACTACCTTGTTGGAGGGATTCCTGGACGGCCCTCCAGGTCTCCTTGGAGTGCTGCACCCATTCCTCCACCGCAAGAGCCTCGGTCTGGCTCGGATGCCATGGTGCCAGGATCGGCTGGTACCCCAACACACTGAAAGGGGGACACGTTAGTAGAGAAGTGGCGTAGTGAGTTCTGGGCCATTTCGGCCCAGGGGATGTATCTCGCCCACTCCCCTGGCCGGTCCTGGCAATACGACCGCAGAAACCTACCCACTTCCTGTTTCACTCTCTCCACTACTCTTGGGTTACTCTCGGGTTGATAACCGGAGGTCAGGCTGACCGAGACCCCCAGACGCTCCATGAACGCCCTTCATACTCGGGACGTGAACTGGGGGCCCCGATAAGAAACGATGTCCTCCGGTACCCCGTAGTGCCGGAAGACGTGGGTGAATAATGCCTCCGCAGTCTGTAGGGCTGTAGTGATACCGGGCAACGGGAGGAGACGGCAGGATTTAGAGAACCGATCCACAATCACCAGAATCGTAGTGTTCCCCTGAGACGGGGGGAGATCGGTCAGGAAATCTACGGATAGATGAGACCATGGCCGTTGTGGAACGGGGAGGGGTTGTAACTTCCCTTAGGAAGGTGCCTAGGAGCCTTACTCTGGGCGCATACCGAACAGGAGGAGACATAAACCCTAACGTCTCTAGCCAAGGTGGGCCACCAATACCTCCCACGAAGGCTCCCCACTGTCCTCACCACCTCAGGGTGACCCGAGGAGGGTAGGATGTGAGCCCACCAAATCAGTTGGTCCCGGACACCAAGCGGCACGTACTTCCACCCCGCCGGACACTGAGGAGGCGCGGGTCTTGCCCTTAACGCCCGCTCGATGTCCGAGTCCACCTCCCATACCACTGGTGCTATCAGCCTCGAGGCGGGAAGGATGGGAGTAGGTTCGGTGGACCAATCCTCCGTGTCGTAAAGGCGGGACAGTGCGTCAGCCTTTACATTCTGGGAGCCCGGTCTATATGATAACGTAAACCAGAATTGGGTGAAGAACATGGCCCACCTTGCCTGACGTGGTTTCAGTCTCCTAGCTCCCCGAATATACTCCAGATTCTGGTGGTCGGTCCAGATGAGAAAGGGGTGCTTAGCCCCCTCAAGCCAGTGTCTCCATACCTTCAGAGCCCTGACCACCGCTAACAACTCCCGGTCCCCCACATCATAGTTAAGCTCCGCTGGGCTGAGCTTCCTCGAGAGGAAAGCGCAGGGCGGAGTTTTGGTGGCGTACCCGAGCGCTGTGATAGCACGGCACCCACCCCAGCCTCGGACGCGTCCACCACCACCATGAATGCTAAAGAGGGGTCTGGATGCGCCAACACGAGTGCATCCGTGAACAGCGCCTTCAACCTGTTGAAAGCTCCGTCCGCCTCTGCTGACCACCGCAACCGCACTGGGCCCCCCTTCAGCAGTGAGGTAATGGGAGCCGCTATCTGGCCAAAACCCCGGATAAACCTCCGGTAGTAGTTGGCAAAACCCCAAAACCGCTGCACCTCTTTTACCGTGGTCAGAGTCGGCCAATTACGCACGGCCTTAATGTGGTCACATTCCATCACCCTCCCCCCCGAGGTGGAAATGCAATAACCCAGGAAGGAGACGGCTCGTTTGGAGAACACACACTTCTCAGCCTTGACGTATTGGTCATGCTCCAGCAGTCTACCAAGCACCTTGCGTACCAGAGACACATGCGTGGCGTGAGTGGCTGAGTAAATCAGAATGTCATCGATATAAACAACCACTCCTTGCCCGTGCAGGTCCCTGAGAATCTCTTCTACAAAGGACTGAAAAACGTCTGGAGCATTCTTTAACCCATACGGCATTACGAGGTACTCATTGTGGCCCGATGTGGTACTAAATGCGGTTTTCCGCTCGTCTCCCTTCCAAATACGCGCTCCTGAGATCCAGTTTTGTGAAGACCTGCGCTCAGTGAAATGATTCCACCGCTGTAGCGATGAGAGGTAGTGGGTAACTAAACCCCACTGTGATGGCATTTAGACCTCTATAATCAATACACAGACGCAAACATCCTTCCTTTTTCTTCACAAATAAGAAACTCGAGGAGACGGGTGAGATGGAGGGCCGAATGTACCCCTGTCCCAGAGACTCCGTGACATATGTCTCCATAGCCAACGTCTCCTCCTGGGACAATGGGTACACGTGATTCTTGGGAAGCGCAGCGTTTACCTGGAGATCTATCGCACAATCCCCTCCCGGTCGATGAGGTGGAAATTTAGTCGCTTTCTTTTTACTGAAAGCGATTGCCAAATCGGCATACTTGGGGGGAATGCACACCGTGGAACCCTGGTCTGGACTCTCCACCGACGTGGCACCGATGGAAACTCCCACACACCCTCCAGAACACTCCTCTGACCACCCCTGGAGAACCCGCTGTCTCCACGAAATGTTAGGATTGTGCCGGGCCAGCCAGGGAATCCCTAGCACCACTGGAAACGCAGGGAATCAATAATATAGAGACTGATATGCTCCCTATGATTCCCCTGCGTCACCATGTCCAGTGGAACCGTGGCCTCCTTGACCACCCCCGACCCTAATGGCCGGCTATCTAGGGAGTGCACGGGAAAGGGAGAATCTATCGGCACAAGCGGAACACCTAACTTAAGGGCGAGTCCGCGATCCATAAAGTTCCCAGCGGCACCTGAATCGACTAGCGCCCAATACTGGGAAGAGGGAAAAAATGTAAGGAAAAAAATCAAGACAAACATGTGACCAACAGGGGGTTCTGGGTGAGTTTGGTGCTGACTCACCTGGGGTGATTGGGAAGTGTTCCGCCTGCCATCTCGACTCCCAGACGGAGTCTCCTCCTCCGGTACCCCTCGGCACGGCCCCTCCCAACTCCATCAGAATGGGAGCGGAGGTGCTGGGTGGTGGAACGCACAGGATCCTCTCCGAACGCCCGCGGGCAGCCAGCAGATTGTCCAGCCGGATGGACATGTCAATCAGCTCATCAAGTGAAAGAGCGGTGTCCCGACATGCTAGCTCCCTGCGGACGTCCTCCCTGGAGACTACACCGGTAGTGGTCGATAAGGGCCCTGTTGTTCCACCCAGATCCTGCGGCCAAGGTCCGGAACTCCAGCGCGTAATACTGGGCGCTCCTCCTCTCCTGCCTAAGATGGAATAGTCGTTCTCCCGCCGCTCGGCCCTCTGGAGGGTGGTCAAACACGACACGAAAACGGCGGGTAAACTCTGGGTAGTGCTCCTTCGCTGAGTCTGGGCCATTCCAGACTGCGTTCGCCCACTCCAGAGCACGACCCGTTAGGCAGGAGACGAGGACACTCACCCTCTCCGCTCCCGAGGGAGTGGGTCTTACGGTGGCCAGGTACAGTTCCAGTTGGAGTAAGAACCCCTGGCACCCCGCCGCCGCTCCATCATAATACCTCGGGAGCGTAAGACGGAGAGCGCTGGATGGGGAGTTCTGAGCTGGGGGAGCCGATCCGATCCGATGGAGGACGGTGGTATGGTGGAGAACCCGTTCCTCCATCGATGGGAGAGGTTTGGCCGCTGCTCCTGCTGACTCCATTCACCGTTGCGGGATTCTGTAACGTTCTGGGTGTCGTGAGTGGGAAGTCAGGCGCAGGAAACTGAGAGTTCAATATAGTGCTCTTTTAATGCACACACGGTGAACAACGGCCAACCCACGAAACACTGGGTGCTCAAAACAAATGCCCCGAAAACTGTCCCGCAAACTCCACGAACATAAACCAACACGTTCATCTACACCAAACACAAAGGTTACAATAATAAATCCTGCACAAAGAAATGGCTGACTAATAAAGCCCAACTAATTACAACAAACTCAAAACAGGTGTAACCAGTAAACACATAAGGAGGGGGAGGAAAGAATCAGTGGCAGCTAGTAGTCCGGCGACGACGACCGCCGAGCGCCACCCGAAAGGGAAGGGGAGCCACCTTCGGTCGGAGTCCTGACAGTTACCAGCTTTGGTTTTAGTTTTCAGGGATGATTCTATTTAGGTGTCGACGCACACTGATTAGAATCATCCTTGTTGGTCAGGATGTGTTGCACTTGTCGCCTCCTTAGTCAGTCGTTAGTTTGGCCTGAATTTTAGGACACATTTAGGTAACAAAACAAAAATTGGAATTCAGCCTTTACTCCTATAGCCCATAGAAATGCATTGAGTAATACATCCATAAATAGCAGAAAAGACTGTCACAATAATAAATAATTAGGAACAAGGTTTTGAAGAATCTGTCCTTTATCTAGGATATATAAGAAAGCTTAGGAAATTTGTCCTTTTTTTGGACACGTATTTAACCCATTATTTTGTTTTCACAAAACTACCTCCATACTTTTATTCATTTGTATGGGTTACCTTAAGATGAGTCCCATGTTGGTGAGAGTCTCCCCTTTCTACAGTTGGGTCATATTAGATTGTAGCCAAAACAGACAAAAGTTGGCACATCAGCGTTACCAACTTTAGTTGAGTCCTGCGAGTTGTGGGGGGCGTAGAGCACAACAGGGAACACCATCGTATTCATGAGAGTCTCCCCTTTCTATAGAGTGGTCATAACCATGTTGGATTCTACAGACGTTTTCGTGAGGAGACTGATTTCTTTCTGGATGTTTCCTTGTCTGACAAACGACGCTGTAGCTCTGCCACTTTCCACCGAAGATGCGGAAGGGCGACATAGGCGGATGTGATGGATTGACACGTAGCCCATGCAGAAAATCTGATGTCTATACCTAAAACTGACAGATTTTTATGGGATTTTTTAAATTATGTTAGTTAAATTGACGCATGTCAATAGACAAGGGTTTTTTAAAGAGCTGCAGAGCCAATGCTCTAGTTGGTATTCAAAATGTTGGAAGAGCTACACAGCTGTTTAGCTCTTCCTCTTTAAGTATTTTTATCTTGTGTCTCCCCTGTTTTTTGCTCCACATTTATTTTTACTCCCTAACCTAAGTTATTGGTGTTTTTCTTTTCCTTTAGTTTGTCTGATATCAGGTGGGCTTCCATGGTCGGTGTTAAGACCCTACTCTAGTTTGCTTGGCTAGCACCCAGTTAGTAGGCAACCCCATGGATGCCTTTCAGAACCCATTTTAAAACCCCACCTTTTTTGTTTTGGTTGTCATGTTCCCTTTTTCTGTTGAGTGAAAAATGTTGGTTTCTTATTGGGGAACATAACAAAATGGGGGCCCGACCTGGATCTTGTGTCCAAGGTTTTTTGCAGTGGAAACTTTCATAAACACTCACAAGGGTAGATAATTGATTTTAATTGAAATTGAAAACAGTAACTGTAAGGTACGTATATATGATTTGATATTGTAATCAAAACATCTGCATTGGACCTTTAATTGATACTACTTTGGTGAAGAAGGAAGTCCTCCCAGAGAGGGAGGGTAATGAAAAGGGTCAAACACAATAGGGTATAATTTAGTTGAGGTGACAAACAAGAAGACCAGGGTCAATATTGACTCCTTCTTTGTCCCACACATTCCTCCTGTTGGGATGCGTGATGCAGTGAATTGTACTTGTCAGCGAAACAAGGAGAGCCATCTCTATTGATGTGTCATCTGCCCACTACACAGAGAAAAGGAGGGGAAAGGAAAATACACTGGAGCATTTAGAGGGTGTCACGGCTTAAGGTATGAGTAAATACATTCCTTTATCCAGCTGAGCAAACTTAAACCATCTTAAAAAAACAAACTAACCACATGTGAAAAGGATTACTTTGATTTGGATTTCCTCCACAGAATGGAAGAGATGTGCAGTTAAGCTGTGGTCTAGCACCTGTTCCTCCAGGCACTGTTTGTGACTCTCCCCATTCGTTGTCTGATAAGCCTGAGAATAGGGATTATAGAATGGGTAAACATGTTACAAACAGTTCACCTATCCTTCCATTTCACAATCGGATAGATAACAGACAGATGATTGAAGGTAGGATGGCGGTAAATAAGGTGAGAAAGCAGCAGAGCGTCTTCCAGTCCAGACGTGACAGGTATGTTCAGCAGGCACATACAGTATGTTCATATCACATTCATTCATATCAAGCAAAACATTCTGTTTTCACATTTAAATCAGTCGAATGATCCGCAGCTAAGTGGAGGGTGTTTATGCTGTATGTGGTGGTGGAGGAGGGTGGGGTTAGTTTTGGTGAGGTGAGTAGATGATAGTAACGTTTAAAGGAGGATGACGAGAGCGTAATTGTAGGGCTGTGTTAAGTTAGCAGCAAAGACGAATGCAAGCATCGCCACACCACTGTAATGACTGAGGGTGCTAAGGGTTAGCTACTCCCCTGCCACCTCAGTAATGACTGAGGGTGCTAAGGGTTAGCTACTCCCTTGCCACCTCAGTAATGACTGAGGGTGCTAAGGGTTAGCAACTCCCTTGCCACCACAGTAATGACTCAGGGTGCTAAGGGTTAGCTACTCCCTTGCCACCACAGTAATGACTGAGGGTGCTAAGGGTTAGCTACTCCCTTGCCACCACAGTAATGGCTGAGGGTGCTAAGGGTTAGCTACTCCATTGCCACCACAGTAATGACTGAGGGTGCTAAGAGTTAGCTACTCCCTTGCCACCACAGTAATGACTGAGGGTGCTAAGAGTTAGCTACTCCCTTGCCACCACAGTAATGACTGAGGGTGCTAAGGGTTAGCTACTCCCTTGCCACCACAGTAATGACTGAGGGTGCTAAGAGTTAGCTACTCCTTTGCCACCACAGTAATGACTGAGGGTGCTAAGGGTTAGCTACTCCCTTGCCACCACAGTAATGACTGAGGGTGGTAAAGGTTAGCTGCTCCCCTGCCACCACAGTAGCATGCCAATCAATCATGTTTCCATTGAGCTAAGTGAACCACATTTAACCATAACCTCTCTTAACTAATTTCTTTCCCAACTTCTCTATGATTAAATGGGACTCTTCCATATCAAGTAACTCAAGCGAGCACTAAAATCTGATTTAGAAAACAGATAAAACAACACCTTAAGGTGTTGCGGACTATGAAGAGACACACACATACGCACACACACACTAACACATGCATTGTAATGTTGTGTGGTATTGTTATATTGTTGTGGTATTGTTATATTGTGGATCTTATATTGTAAATGTGTAATAATGTATTGTAGGATTTATTGTGTTGTTGTGTTTTGTTGTGATGTAACTGTTTTAACCCTGTTTGAACCCCAGGAATAGCTAATGGGGATCCTAATAAATAAAATATCACATTTGACACACACTCTTTCCTGGTCCCAAACCATTTTACTGAGGAATGCTGTGTCAAAACACAATCTGCTTTTATTTTCTTTGCTCCCCAACCCACCTTTTCTCACTTCTAAAGACTCCCCCTCTCATGTTCATACACCCTCCCCCCTCCAAACACACACACACATACACATGCACGCATACACACACTCACGTACGCACGCACACACATCTATGCAGCCTTCCCTCCTTAGCGTTGGTGTTATTCAGCTGTGATTGGTTTTGTACGTTGATCCCCATGGATCATCCATCATGGGCGTCTCCATGTCTCTGTTTTTTTCTTTTTCCAGATGTTACCATGGGGATACCGTTCATCAAGGAGGACTGGTAATGGGGCAAGACCACCTAATTACCAAGATGGAAGGAGTAGTGAGGAGCAGGGGTAGAAAAAATGGGAGGGAGGAGAGGGTTAAATGATATACAGTACCTATTTGTTCTGAGAGATCTGAGAGTGATGCTCTCCACTGAGCAAGATGTGTGTCAGCCGGCTCACAGGAACATGCTACTCTGTGCTGAAGATGATTACATCTACTCCCATTACACCCACAGAAAGAATGCACTTTACACGCCTTCTAAGACAGATGTACACGGACCAAATAGCTATGCACACGACAACATATTCATTCTGGCCCATTTGTGTTTCTGTGTGCAACTCATCATAGCCAGAGATTTCATATGCACACAACTGGCGGTCGAATGCCTATGTATATATATTGTTGTAGCATTTTCAAAAAAATATATATATATATATGATTTTTTTAAAATGCTACAACAATTCATTTTGATACATTTACTGATTTGCTCTTTTTTATGCATAGGGCTTTGTTCTGTGTATGAGTGAGGCTGAAATGAGAGATCGTTGGTGCTGAGTAGTATAAGTAATGTGTTATCTTATTTGACTTATCTTACTGCTGAAAATGGGACAGGCAGTGCATTTCTTTCCCCAAGGAGAGCAAGAAGAGGCTAAGAACAATATCCCACAAGAGATTAGTGCTCTCACTCATTGCCTGCATGGTTTATTCTCCTTGAATTGCAATGCCTGCTCCTTGAATAGCATGATCACAGGACCCCAATTACCGAAGCAGTATCTATGTGCAGACCGCAGACTGGGGGAGTGTCTTGTAGGGGATTTTCGCATAGTTGATTACAATGAATGCCCACCAAGTAGAGAGCTATGCAAGAGTTTTAAGGAATACTTCAATTCTGAAAAAATAGCACAGCAAAACCAAACAAGAATTATGTTTCTATTGATAAGCTCGATTTACACACAAATATGTACTTATTCCTTTATTGGCTCCGAAGTTGGTCTATTCGGTTGACAGAGGCTAAACCTTTACCCTAACCCATTGCTAATCCTAACCCATCGTGTAGTGGGAGTGTCGTGCAATGACGTGATGCCAACTGGGTTTTGGGTGGGGGTGTTCCTTGTAGTTACTGCAGTCTGCAGATAGATATTATTGGAATGATCTGCCTGTCACCTTACCCTACGGCCAGCCAGCCTCTCTTGACATTTCTCTTGACAATGTTCAACCCAAAAAAGCCAGCAGGGGGGGCTGTCTCCACTGTCCACAGACCTCTGAAGTTTAGCTTCCTTATATTACATCTGGCTTATCCTAAATTCCACATATACACCCTGTCTTTTGGGAGAAGAATGCTAAAACAGAGACTGAGAATGCATGTGTATATATTTTTGTATTAAATTATATAAATGATCAGTGTGAGGTAAGATGCATGACACTGTAGAGCATCTTCTGAAATGACGTGCACACTGGGCTCCTGAGTGGTGCAGCAGTCTAAGGCACTGCAACTCAATATAAGAAGTGTCACTGCAGTCCCTGGTTCAAATCCAGGTTGTGTAATATCTGGCTGTGATTGGGAGTCCCATAGGGCGGTGCACAATTGGCTCAGCGTTGTCTGGGTTTGCCCAGGGTAGGCTGTTGTTGTAAATAAGAATTTGTTCTTAACTGACTTGCCTAGTTACATTTAGAAAACTCAACCTTGGGGCAGTAAGTGCAGTGTAACACAATTACCAGCAGATGGTGCCATCAGACACTGTTTTATTAAGTCCTGGAAGCCTCTAGTCCAGGGCTGTTAAATTCCGGTTCTGGAGAGTCAAAACACTTCTGTTTTTCATCCTGTTCTTCTAAACAGGGACTGATTCAGACTTGAGGCACCAGGTGAGTGCAATTAACTACCAGGTATAAACAGAAACCAGAAGTGTTTCGGCCCTCCAGGACCTAAATTGAACAGCCCTGCTCTGGTCTGTCCTTAAGGGTATATAATACTGTGACCGTTGCTGTAGGAGTGGGTTGAGGAGAGCAATCAGTAGCCAACTGTCTGTTCACTTCAGCTAAAAAACTGTAACCAGTACCCCCTTATTGACTTGTAATGGTCTGAATCCACTCTTCTTCCATGTGGAAGTCTGTCCTGACCTCTTTTTACTCATCGGGGTTATTTAATGATGTAGGAACACTAAAAAGAATATGGTGAGTTTCTTTGGAGCACAGGGTAATGGCCTGAAACCAGAATTCAATTGAATTCAGAAAATCAGTCTATGGTCTTTAAAGAGGTGATGGACAATGGGGCAGAACTCTGTAAATGAAGGTGAGACAGAGAGTGATACAGATTGTTGCCATTTTCAGATCAAGTGGATGGCAGAGACTAGAGGAGGATGATGATGTATGTCTGGCCTTACCTGAGAGGGTTAAAGGCTATCCTTTTCCCCTCAGTTAAATGAATCAATCTATGAACTCTGCTCTTTTCTGGGATCCTGTGTGGAATACTGAGTATTTCACCTCAGGGGAGGACACTTTTTTTACACAATGCACAGACTATAAATTTGTGATGTAAACTTGGACATTTACAGTTTTCCTCCATGGAGCGTTCATACTTAACTTACCTGACATAGTATTACATATCCTATCTAACATCAACACAGTCTGACTCAAACCACAGTTAGTTGCACATCAAACACTCCAAATATGTTAGGCATACTCCAACTAAAGTATTATGTTTAGAAGTTTATGCAAAGAAGGTGTAGCTGTTTTGAAAAGGCGCCGTCTCTATCCAGCCATTTTCTCCAGCTTAAAGTGTGCTATTCCAGATGATTATAAATTCCATTAGTCCATTTCCCGCTGTGGAAATCCCATCTAATTACTGTGATTAAGATTAGGGCCAGTAGATCTCCTTCAGGAGGCTACTGAAAGAGGCTGCGCTCACCACAACCCACTCACTGGCTCCATACGGTTTAGTTCAACTTCCAGGTCATGGACCTAAGACTCAGATGGTATGATAAGACAGAATTACTTTAAATGATTTTAGAAGACTGGAGATGGCTCTATGATACTGTAACATAAGCCAGTGTGTCTTATCCTCACACTCACGTGGTCCTGTGTCGCTCAGTTGTTGAGCAGGGTGCTTGAAAAACACCAAGGGCAAACTAGGGGGTTCAATTCCCACTGGGGCCAAACATAACAAATATATATGCATGCATGACTGTAAGTCATTTTGGATACCATCTGCTAAATGGCATGTTCTCTCTCTCTCTCTCTCTCTCTCTCTCTCTCTCTCTCTCTCTCTCTGCCTCTGTGTTAATTTCAGCCATCTCTCCCTCTCTTTCTCTATTGTGAGTGCTTCCCTGAGGGAGGGCAGGATTGAGGTCTACTCTGAGCTCATCGGACAACACTGCTCTCTGAACCTGCATTATTGAGCATGGCGAACAGCAGACAGGAGACCCAGTCAGGGCTACTGAAACAGGATCAACTGCAAAAGACAATTTGAGTCCAAAAACAGTGCTTCAGTGTCAGGAGTTACAGTCCCAGGATAAGTGAAACTGGAGACCAGGGCAAAAGACAAACTGGGTTTCAGTCCAAAATCATTTAGCTGTGTCACACAGTGTTGGTCTAGAGCCATAGTTCCAGAATCCATGAAACTGGAGAGTCTGTGTACTAGTAGATTTACTGTCAGTGTCTTTGGCCTCCATTTTGACTGCAAACAATTGTTGAGATGTTACTATAAAACCATATTACTCACAGTATTGAATACTGAGTATTGATTTCAAATCCTCTCTTTTTTCAGTCTGGGCCACAATCAGGATTAGAGTTTCACTTGGGGAGAGGGAGAAGCACTCTCAGGATAAGCAGTAAAGAAGAGACTATGTTAAAGTCAGTGTGGCAGAAGCCCTGGAAACAGTGGCTCAGGAACAATTAAGTTAGATCCAGAGGAGGAATGCCATGGGGACTAACACAGGGCCACATTACCTCACAAATTGAGTTAGACTTTTTTTTTAATCATCTCTGAATGTGACTGTCACTCTTTTAACATCAGTGATGCTCAGTGCAAGGGGCCTAATCCCTATCAACACGCGTTAATGAAAAAACGGATCACAACATGTTTGGATCGATAACAGGGTGTTTTTTAATTTCCAGATCGAAAACGTGGTATGGTGATGAAACAAACAAACATGGTGTTAGTGAAATCATTGGGTTCCTTCTATCTGAACCAGCACTGACTATCACATCATACACGCCTCTCAGTCTGCGCCTATACAAACCACATTACCACAACCAGTCCCATTTAAACCCTCTCATTTGGGGAAACAAAACACATAATTTAAGAGTCTCTGAGGCATGTGCCTCTGGGGTAATGGTTAACAAAAGTCCATTTGGGATTCGAGGAATATCTTTCCAGTGCTATTGCTAAGTCTTTCTGCCACTGGTATGTGTGGGGACAAGCATTTTCTGGACACTTTCTGAAGCTTCTTAAGTTACACAGAAAGAGAGGTAGAAAGGAAAGAAGAAGGTAGAGAATGAGAGGGAAAGAGAGAGAGAGGGGAAGAGAGAGACATGTGAGAGTGGCTCCCTGTCTCAAATGCAGAGAAAGAGACTGGGAGAGGCTGTAGATTGCAAAAAATCATGACATGCAATGGAGTAGAACCCGAACGCTATAGGGTCGTGTATTTGCAGTACCACCACACGGTACAGGAAAAGCAAAGTTGTTGCTATCCTGAGGAGGAAATGTGCTGTTCTGTCTACCTGAAGCATTTTATTCAGCATTCCACTCTTTTCCGGGAACAGAACTCCAGTAGGCTTAAGCAATTTTCCTGTGCCAACGGGATCACTGGGAATGCCAATCCAATTCATCTTTGACCTTCTCTGGGTCGCTGAGGAGGCAAGAATGGGCAGAATTCCATCATCGCAATGAAGAGAGACAAAACCTGGACAGAGACAAGGAAACTCGGTCTATTCGAACAAGTACTGGGAAACAGGGCTAAAAGGACATGCCTAAATGAATGTTGTTTGGGCAAAGAATTGGTTTATATCTGTGCCATCTACAGACCCAGTCATACTGGTGCACATTCATGAACATAACAGATGCAGGTTATATTGTGCTACATTACTCAGGAGAGTCAAATAAGCTTCAAGATAATTCATAGAAGCTCTACCTTGAGAGGAATGAATACCATGTGACTTAGGAGGCACAGCAGTCTGGCTGGCACATTATTCCAATCACTGGTTTACATCACGTGAATGACCTTGAAATACTAATTCCATTGGTACAGGAGAATAATACTATATAACATTATGACCTCTAATTGAATTAGATTGAGTGCTATGGGAGGTGAATGGAGGTGGCTGATGGTGTGATAGCATAGTGAGCAGAGGAATGGAGACTCATTTGATTTTATCTGCAACCTTGAGGTTCATTTAAATCTATCTGTGTGTGTACGAGCATGCATGTCTGTGTGTGTCTGTGGTTATATTTTTGTCAGTGTGTTTTCATAATTGTGGATTTTTATGCTGTGCCTTCTGATCCTTTTCACTCCTTCTCCCTAAATGACTTCTAAAGAGGCTGCCTGGCCCCTCACAGCAAGACCACACTGAGCTAATCTTGGAAGGGAAGACAGCACACAGCCAATCCTCCACATGGTAACAGGTGGGCCATGATAAGCTCTAACGTTTGCTGATTTCCAGGCAATAGCTTCACACCGTCTGAGAGGCTCCATGAGACTGGGGGAGGAGGAGAGGAGACGATACTGCCTGGAGCAAAGAGGATGTGTTATTCTTGTTTTCGTGCCTTATGTTGATCCGCACAGCATCTATACTCACAGCCCGACTTCCTGCTGACTGCCCCAGGGAAGCCCTTGAGTCAGGGATGAATCCATGGCAGCCATCTTGAAAGACCTGAGGTATTTACATCCATGCAGCATTAGATGTAGCCTGTTATAAGACACTGTAACTGTTTCCTCTGCAAACTGAAATAAAAGTATGACTGCTTACGGAAACTGGATATATCACAGGTAATCTCTAGTGGAAAGACTACATAAATAGACATTGTATCGTAGATCTGTCATGATACAACAGGATGCATGAGATAACGAGCAGCATTAGTTCCGGTACTTTGGACAAATCAAAAAATGTGCAGGGCATCTTTCAAATTTCGGGAAGGGAAGGGGACATTTAGCCCATATACTTGCCCTTAACTTGCAAAGAGAGAAGGTGAGCTCTTTGTTCTGGTTCTGATCCTGGATCTATCCCTACTAACACGATGGGACCCAGGACTGGCATCTGGCCAATTACGCAAGATTTTAGTTCTGGGACACCTGTGTTGGTTGTTATTTGAATCAGTATGTAACCCATCACACAATTGGATATTGAGAGAGTTGAAGAAGAGTAAGAGGCTGCAAGAGTCTCACAAAAAGAAAATGGTGTTTACTTTTGGCTTTCCAGAACAGCAACCCAATCCAATGTCAAATAATGCTGCTGGTGTTGGATTTTAATTGTTGTTAACAGCCAACATATTGGGAGAAGAAACACTGCCACAATATAGCATATAACATAGTGCTCGCCGACTTGGTCTTGTGTACTTGTTCACATGCAAGACCTTGCTGCAAATTACCAATTAATCCAAGGTAGTTGAGGTAACAAAACCCATACTGTAGAACCACCTCTGTAACATAATCTGTATCTCTGACAGGAAGCTCCCGCATGGCCTTGGTGAACACTGAAGAAAAGTGAATAATATTTTCTTGTGTGTAAGAATTGTGGGGCCTGTCGTATGTACAGTCGGAGTCGGAAGTTTACATACACCTTAGCCAAATACATTTAAACTCAGTTTTTCACAATTCATGACATTTAATCCTAGTAAAACATTCCCTGTCTTTGGTCAGTAAAGGATCACCACTTTATTTTAAGAATGTGAAATGTCAGAATAATAGTAAAGAGAATGATTCATTTCAGCTTTTATTTATTTCGTCACATTCCCAGTGGGTCAGAAGTTTACATACACTCAATTAGTATTTGGTAGCATTGCCTTTAAGATGTTTAACTTGGGTCAAACGTTTCGGGTAGCCTTCCACAAGCTCCCCACAATAAGTTGGGTGAATTTTGGCCCACTCCTTCTGACAGAGCTGCTGTAACTTAGTCAGGTTTGTAGGCCTCCTTGCTCGCACACCCTTTTCAGCTCTGCTCACAAATGTTCTATAGGAATGAGGTCAGGGCTTTGTGATGGCCACTCTAATACCTTAACTTTGTTGTCCTTAAGCCATTTTGCCACAACTTTGGAAGTATGCTTGGGGTCATTGTCCATTTGGAAGACCCATTTGCGACTAAGCTTTAACTTCCTTACTGATGTGTTGAGATGTTGCTTCAATATATCCACATAATTTACCTTGCTAATGATGCCATCTATTTTGTGAAGTGCACCAGTCCCTCCCACAGCAAAGCACCCCCACAACATGATGCTGCCACCCCCATGCTTCACGGTTGGGATGGTGTTCTTCGGCTTGCAAGCATCCCCCTTTTTCCTCCAAACATAACGATGGTCATTATTGCCAAATAGTTCTATTTTGTATCATCAGACCAGAAGACATTTCTCCAAAAAGTACGATCTTTGTCCGCTTGTGCAGTTGAAAAATGTAGTCCGGCTTTTTTATGGCGGTTTTGGAGCCGTGGCTTCTTCCGTGCTGAGTGGCCTTTCAGGTTATGTCGATATAGGACTCGTTTTACTGTGGGTATAGACATTTTTGTACTTGTTTCCTCCAGCATCTTCACAAGGTCCTTTGCTGTTGTTCTGGGATTGATTTGCACTTTTCGCACCAAAGTACGTTCACCTTTAGGAGACAGAACGCGTCTCCTGAATGAGCGGTATGACGGCTGCGTGGTCCCATGGTGTTTATACTTGCGTACTACTGTTTGTACAGATGAAAATGGTACCCTCAGGAAATTGCTCCCAAGGATGAACCAGACTTGTGGAGGTCTACAAAAAAAATTCTGAGGTCCCTTCTGATTCTTTTGATTTTCCCATGATGTCAAGCAAAGAGGCACTGAGTTTGAAGGTAGGCCTTGAAATACATCCACAGGTTGACTCAAATTATGTCAATTAGCCTATCAGAAGCTTCTAAAGCCATGACATAATTTTTTGGAATATTCCAAGCTGTTTAAAGGCACAGTCAATTTAGTGTATGCAAACTCCTGACCTACTGGAATTGTGGTACAGTGAATTATAAGTGAAATAATCTGTCTGTAAACAATTGTTGGAAACATTACTTGTGTCGTGCACAAAGTAGATGTCCTAACCGACATGCCAAAACAATATTTTGTGGTTAAAAGACAAGTTTTAATGACTCCAACCTATGTGTATGTAAACTTCCGACTTCAACTGTATCTGCATGAGCGTGAGAGGTAGAGTATGTACATTCAAAGAAGGCTGTTTGTGTGTATATTGTGTGTATACTGTATGTGTGAGAGGGAAATTACATTTCTTCTTATGAACAGAAGTAATGTGTTGTGGAAAACACATCCGGATGAGGAAGAGGTGCCACACTCTCACTGGATGCCATTAAGAAAATGTAGATACAGAACACTAATGGCATGCAGAGATGCCTGTCTCTGTATTTCTTTCGGTCAGATGTTGTTTCTTTACCACCAGAAGAAGCCTTACCATGGGCAGTCACTCTCAGTGCCACAAATGGAGATCTCATGTACATACACACAAATGTAATCCACCATTCATCGCCAACAAACAGAAAGCCAAACATGCATCTCCACTAGCACAGTGGAACGCTGGAGAATATTACTCTCTTTTTTTCCTAGTTTGGCTTGAAGAGCAGATTTAGTTTTGAATCACATTTAAATATTAGGACCAATGCAGCCATTTTTATATCAATATCAAATCATTTCTGGGTAATTAAGTACCTTACTGTAATAGTGTTCCATTAAAATGGACAAAAATAGAATTAAGCTACGACTGTCTAGGAGTGGTCTGAGTGGGGAGGATAATCTGAAAACTAGCTGTTATTGGCGGAGAGTTTTGGAACTCTTATTTGTTATTGGTCTATTAACCAATTTACTGCCTGGCGATGTCAACAGGCTAAGCAAAACTCCTGCCCGTGCAAACCTGCTGATTAGAAGGTCCTGTGCAGATTATATTTTCAACCAGCAGCTATCAAGAAATAACACTTATATTTTTTTCATCAGCTGTTGGAAATGAATTTTGACTGTACTGGGCCTATAAGGTTAATAGATATAGGCTAGTATCAAAACTCTGGCCTGCTTTAGGGTCAGGATTTCATCTGGGCCCCTGCCTCCCTGCTATGGACCACAGGCCTGTTTATGCAGCACTGGAGTTGGTTTCTCCTCAGGTCAAACTCCTTTGATAAGATAGGAGAGTCACTCGCTCAGACAGAGCAAAGGTGACAGGGATGTATTATGCATGGGGAGGTAGAGGAAGCAGGAGTGCAAGATAAAAAAAGAACAACCACATATTCATAGTTACACACATGACATTGGTGCAGTTTTTAACAGTCTTATTGACAAACTCAAATAAAGTTGATCCTGTACAAACACACAAAGGTATTAGGTGTGCACATGCACGTGCGTGCTCTCTCTCTCTCTCTCACACACACACACACACACACACACACACACACACACACACACCCCCCCACACACACACACACACACACACAAAAAGTCAACTCAGAGGGCAGCCTAAAGCTGCTTTAAAAGGAAACTCTCAGGTCTCACCATCTGCTGTTCTGTTACAGGGCTTATGTGAGGAGCCACAATAAAATAATACGAGTGATCAAAAAAGAAAAACCTGATGCAAGCAGCAGTGCATCCAGCAGTCAGCTGTTCCAGACTCTGAACTCACTCTGACCTCACTCTGGGAAGGTCCTGTCTGGTTTGTGTGATTTACAATATATTGTTGGTAATGTTAATGATGCTTGGTCGTTGTCTCAAATCGGCAGTGGTTGATTACTGGAAAATATGAATTAATAACTGCGTAGCATACCCACTTCCTGATATCAAGAGCATTTCTCTCATTTGCATTTTGTGTTTGCTTTATTCAAACTTTTCTTAACCTCTTGAAACTATGGGGGCGCTATTTCATTATTGGATAAAAAAACGTGCCCGTTTTAAGCTCAATATTTTGTCACTAAAAGATGCTCGACTATGCATATAATTGACAGCTTTGGAAAGAAAACACTCTGACGTTTCCAAATCTGCAAAGATATTGTCTGTGAGTGCCCCAGAACTGATGCTACAGGTGAAACCAAGATGAAATTTCAAACAGGAAGTGAGCAAAATTTGAGGCGGTGTTTTCCATTGTCTCCTTATATGGCTGTGAATGCGCAAGGAATGAGCCTACACTTTCTGTCGTTTCCCCAAGGTGTTTGCAGCATTGTGACGTATTTGTAGGCATATCATTGGAAGATTGACCATAAGAGACTACATTTACCAGGTGTCCGCCTGGTGTCCTGCGTCGAAATTGGTGCGCAATCTCCAGCTGCAAGCATTCTTCCATGTGATTCAGACGTGAAACCAGACTTCCACAAACGATATATCATCGAAGAGATATGTGAAAAACACCTTGAGGATTGATTCTAAACAACGTTTGCCATGTTTCAGTCGACATTATGGAGTTAATTTGGAAAAAAGTTTGGCGTTTTGATGACTGAATTTTCGGTTATTTTTTTAAATTTTGAATTATTTATTTTTTTCGGTTTTGAACAAAACGGAGCGATTTCTCCTACACAAAGAATCTTTTTGGAAAAACTGAACATTTGCTATCTAACTGAGAGTCTCCTCATTGAAAACATCCGAAGTTCTTCAAAGGTAAATGATTTTATTTGAATGCTTTTCTTGTTTTTGTGAAAATGTTGCCCGCTGAATGCTACGCTAAATGCTACGCTAGCTATCAATACTGTTACACAAATGCTTGTTTTGCTATGGTTGAAAAGCATATTTTGAAAATCTGAGATGACAGTGTTGTTAACAAAAGGCTAAGCTTGAGAGCTAGCATATTTATTTCATTTCATTTGCGATTTTCATGAATAGTTAACGTTGCGTTATGGTAATGAGCTTGAGGCTGTATTCACGATCCCGGATCCGGGATGGCTAGTATCAAGAGTTAACTGCGTACAAATTCTGTTACAAATCAAAAGTGGTGGAAAAAGTACACAATTGTCAAAGTTAATAACTAAAAGGAAAGATACCTTAATAGAAAATGCCTCAAGTAAAAGTGAAAGTCTCCCAGGAAATGTCTACTTGAGTAAAAGTCTAAAAGTATTTGTTTTTAAATATACTTAAGTATCAAAGGTAAATGTAATTGCAAAAATATACTTAAGTATCAAAAGCAAAAGTACAAGTATAAATAATTTCAAATTGCTTATATTAAACAAATCAGACAGCACCATTTTATTTATATATTTTTTTTTTTACGGATAGCCTGGGGCAAACTACAACACATCATTTTCAAATGAAGCATTTGTGTTTAGTGAGTCCTCTAGATCAGAGGCAGTAGGGATGACCAGGGATGTTCTCTTGATAAGTGTTTGAATTGGACAATTTTTCTGTCCTGCTAAGCATTCAAAATGCAACGAGTACTTTTGTGTGTCAGGGAAGATGTATGGAGTAAAAAGTACATCATTCACAATTTAATGTAGTGAAGTTAAAGTAAAAGTACAGATACCCCCAAAAAACTACTTTAGAAACTATATTTACCTAAGTACTTTACACCACTGCCCTTAGTCATGTGGTGTACCCAGGCAAGTGTGCAGACAATGGGTGAGAATCATCCTTGGGAACCAAACCATATGTTACTGCAGACAGAGGTGCCCTGTGACACTCTCAAACACTCAATTGAGTGATAGAAACTGTCTCCAAAGACACCTTCTACCTTGGGCAATACAGAGGGGTGAGGGGGAGAAAATAATTGGGAAGATACTGCTTCAGAGGATTTGAGATACTAGAATCCAACTGGAGCAAACACAAATTAAAATTCTCGGGTGGGATTAGACACTTGAATTAGGGATTATTGTGTGAGAATTTAGGGGAGATGTCATTGATTTGTGGTCTGCTCTGTGGCTGTTTTTTCCTGCAGTAAGCCTTGTGGACCACCCACTGTCCTCTTAGCACCAGTAAAAATTTTTACTGCTGCTAAAAGATTTTACTGCTGGAAATCAACCCAACCCCCAACCCCTACCCAGTACTCCATTATCCCTGGATGAGCCATAAACAGATGGACGAAATCCCACTACATTTTCAGAAATCTAAGATGAATATGATTAATTGAAGACCTCGCTCTATATTTTCATATTTTTAACTGACTGAGCCTAGAAACAAAATAGACCCAATGTACCTTGGCTGTGCGTGCATTGTGCAGATACTAGGAGGGAGTATTATGTCTTGACACTGGGAGCCGACACGGGGAGACTTAGGGCCCCAGCAGTCTTACTACTACTGCTCTAAGCACAGCCCGACAGGAGAGGCTTAGACCTGCCTGACAAGGCTGACTCCTGAGGCTAACTAACGTGTTGCCAAATAACTAGAGACATAGGAATACATTACCCATTTACAGGTGTAGGATCTTAATTTGACCACTATCGTGGCAGCAAAAAGAATCCTGAAGAAACAGGATTTTAATGTTTAGTCCATAATGTTGCTTGATCGGTGGTTAGGCTATTAGTTGGCCGAAATTAAACTACATTAAAAGTGCAATACTGTTAATATAACCATGTGTTAATATGGGTTTTCAGTGAATAAATGTAAATCACAAAGCTCACTAAACATTTCCTGCGGTGCAGGAAAATTCTCAACAACAAAAGAGTGACCAAATTAAGATCCTACGCCTATTTTAAAATAGGGAAATACTCTTTATTTAACAATCTTATGCACACAGAAGAAGCAGAAATATCAACAATGCTGCAAAAATACCCAATTGTCATACTTGAGTAAAAATATCGATACCTTAATAGAAAGTTACTCAAGTAGAAGTGAAAGTCAGCCAGTAAAATATTGCTTGAGTAAAAGTCCAAAAGTATTTGGATTTAATATACTTAAGTATCAACAGTAAATGTACTTGCTCAAATATACTTAAGTATCAAAAGTAAAATTATAAATCATTTCAAATTCAATATATTAAGCAATGCAGACAACACAATTTTCTTGTTTTTAAAATGTATGGATAGCCAGGGCACACTCCAACACATTATTTACAAAAGATGCATTTGCCTCCGCCAGGCCAGAGGCCGTGACAAGGTGTTCTTTTGATAAGTACTTAATAAATTAAACTATTTTCCTGTCCTGCTAAGCATTCAAAATATAATGAGTACCTTTTGATGTCAGGGAAAATGTATGGAGTAAAAAGTTGAATATTTGCTTTAGGAATGTAGTGAAATAAAAGTGGTCAAAAATATTAATAGCAAAGTACAAATACCCCAAAAAACAACTTAAGTAGTACTTTAAAGTATTTTTTCTTAAGTACTTTACACCACTGCAAATCAAATGACCTTGTATTAGATTTCATAAAAGCTTACATATTATGTTGCCCAAACCTAATGAAGTCATAGAAGCAAACATGGAGTAGTGTGATAGCTTGATCCCCCACCTATACGACTTTGAAGAAATATTCCTTAAATCTTTGAAGGAGAAAAATACTTTCCCGTTAAACACTTTTAAGCCTGATGAGGTGAAAATAGCTGACCTTTGAAAGTTCTCTAGGAGAATCAAATCAAAGAAAATGTTATTTGTCACAGGCCTCATAGACAACAGGTGTAGACTAACAGTGAAACGCTTACTTACGGTCCCTTTCCAACAATGCATAGATTTAGATTTTATTTACTAGGAGCCCCATTAGCCGATGCCAATGGTGACAGGTAGTCTTACTGGTGCCAGTGAAACTGGTGTGAAATGGCTAGCTAGTTAGCAGGGGTGCGCGCTAATAGCGTTTCAATCTGTGACGTCACTCGCTCTGAGACCTGGAAGTAGTTGTTTCCCTTGCTCTGCAAGGGCCGTGACCTTTGTGGAGCGATGGGTAACGGTGCTTCGATGATGACTGTTGTTGATGTGTGCAGAGGATTCCTGGTTCAAGCCCAGGTAGGGGTGAGGAGAGGGATGGAAGGAACACTGTTACATTGATGCTGTTGACCCGGGTCACAGGTCGCTGCGAAAAGGGGGGTGAGTGTAACCAGTGTGAAATGTTTAGCAGAGTGTGCTCTAATAGTGTTTCA